>NC_050460.1:48824791-49000912 GCF_903995425.1 Onychomys torridus
GGAAATCCCTCTTTAGAGACCCCTTGGGTACTGTCCTCAATTACTCAGAACATGACCGATGACGGTTAGAGGGGTGAGGACTGTTTCTGATTCAGCTAGGTATCTTCTTTAATCAAAAACTATGCACACGGTCCATCAGATCGATCTTTGAATCATCCTCAGTGATTCTAGTCATGATGCTAATGAGCTGGTCTCTTTGTTTTCCAGGAAGAGTCACTTCCTTGGGTGTGAGAATGGGTAGCAGAAATGAAGTCAGTGGCAGCCAGAACACAGAGAGGAGAAACTTCTTCTTTTTTTTTTTTCTCTGAGCTGAGGATCGAACCCAGGGCCTTGTGCTTGCCAGGCAGGCACTCTACCACTGAGCTAAATCCCCATCCCCAGAGGAGAAACTTAAAGTGAACCTCAAGAGTCCTCAGAGACACTTGCTGAGTGATTGTGGTGGTGCAGGCTTTTAATCCCAGCACTCGGGAGGCAGATCTCTATGAGTTCGAGGCCAGCCTAGTGCAAATGGTGGGCAGGTACTGCTTTATTTATCTTTATTTTGTGTGTGCATGCTGGTGCCCAGGCCTCGTGTGTGGTGTGTGTGTGTGTGTGTGTGTGTGTGTGTGTGTGTGTGTGTGTGTAGACCACATTGGCTGTCATTCCTCAGACCCCATCCACTTTGGTTTTTGAGACAGGGTCTCTCACTGGCCTGCAACTCATCAAGTAAGCTATGCTGGTTGGCCACCGAGCCCCGGGATCAACTTGTTTCCACTTCCCCCAGGACAGCTGTTCCAAGTATGTATCACCAGGCCTGGCTCTTTTCAGTTTTGTTTTTGTTTTTTAACTTGGGTCCTGAGGTTGGTTAGTCAGGACTACTTTTTGGGTTTTTTTGTTTTTGTTTTTGCTTTGATTTTTCGAGACAGGGTGTCTGTTTTTTCGAGACAGGGTTTCTCTGTGTAACCCTAGCTCTCCTGGAACTCACTCTGTAGACCCGGCTGGCCTCAAGCTCATAGAGATCTGCCTGCCTCTGCCTCCCAAGTGCTGGGATTAAAGGTGTGCACCACCACCGCCTGGCTGGGGCCTGAGGTTGGAACCAGGACCTCAGACTTATGAAACAAGTACTTGGCATACTGAGCCTCATCACTTTTATTTATTTATTTATTTATTTATTTATTTATTTATTTATTTTTTGTTTGTTGTTTTTTGTTTTTTGAGACAGGGTTTCTCTGTGTAGCTTTGCGCCTTTCCTGGAACTCACTTGGTAGACCAGGCTGGCCTCGAACTCACAAAGATCTGCCTGCCTCTGCCTCTCGAGTGCTGGGATTAAAGGCATGCGCCACCACCACCACCACCCGGCCACTTTTTTTTTTTTTTAGAGAGTAAACTCATGGGGCTTCCTATTTGCTTATTAAATAAAAACTACTCTAAAGCAATTGTTTTGTTTTACAAAAATTACCTCACTCAATTCTCAAGACTCTGTGAAGAGTAAAGTGTTATATAAATTCAAGGCTACATAGTCTCCCACTGGCCGCAACAGGGATCAGGACTGGGTGCAGCAGGCGCAAAGGCCCCACATAAGCTGCTCATCTTGCATCCAGCTATAATTCACTATGCATGATGACTGCCACCAACCAAAGGAAACAGGGAACCTGAATATTCTTTCCAATACATAAAATATAGTACTCTGAACTACTGATACTTGATAGTAATGCTACCAGTAGCATGCATCCTAATATTATTTGGCCATTAAAAAAGATTAAGTCTGGGCTGCAGGTGTGTGTGTAGCACAGTTGATAGAAAGCTTGCCTAGGCCAGGTAGTAGTGGCACACACCTTGAATCCCAGCACTCAGGAGGCAGAGGCAGGCAGATCTCTGAGTTCAAGGCCGGCCTGGTCTACAGAGCAAGTTCCAGGAAAGCCAGGGCTACACAAAGAAACTCTGTCTCAAAAAAGAAAAGAAAAGAAAAGAAAAGAAAGATAAGAAAGGTTGCCTAACTTGTATAAAGCCCTGGGCTGGACCCCCCAGCGCTATATAAAACAAGGTATGGGGGTGTACATCTGCAATCCCAACACTCAGGAGATGGAGGCAGGAGGATCAGAAGTTCAAGGTCACACTTGGCTACACAGTGAGTCCCAAGCCAGCTTTCCATACACAAGATTCTGTCTCTAAATTAAAATAAATAAAATAAAATCTTGGTAAATATCGGGGCACACATCTGAAATCCCAACCACTCTGAAGGATTTCAGGTTCAAGACCAGCTCAGACTACTTAGCACATCTCTGTCTCAACAAACAATGAAAATGGAAATAGATAGAAAGCCTGACTCTCCCTTCATATCAGATAAGGAAAACAACAATGGTAGGGTTCAGATCCCTCTTACTCTAAGATGCAAACTTGAACCTCTATTGAAATTATCGTACCCCAGAAAGTCACTAATGGTGGAACAAAACCCCACAACCACTAGGTCTCACAAAACATTGCGACAAGTTTGGAACTCATTCTTCTTCTGCTCATAGGCTGATAGCAGAAGTATTTTTCTAGATAAAATACTGAGCTTACCATATTTGGTAATCCAAATCCTTAGGTTTGGAGTGTGAGAATGGAGAAAATGATTTAAAAAAACAAAACAAAACAAACTTTTTTTTTTTTTTTTAAGTTTGGCTCTAGCCATCTATTTATGGAACAAATAACTTCTTGGAATTCTCTGGAACACTTTCATTGACATCATATTTACACCACCCCTTTCAGCTCTGTATTAAATTTCAATCCGAAACCACTAATTGTAGGGTTGGCTTTATTCAAAGTAGAAATAGCTTCTCCCTCTCTCTCTCTCTCTCTCTCTCTCTCTCTCTCTCTCTCTCTCTCTCTGTGTGTGTGTGTGTGTGTGTGTATGTGTGTGTGTGAGTGTGTATGTGTGTGTGTGGAGAGAGAGAGGTGGGGAGAGGAAGGAAGGAGGAAGAGGAGGAGGAAAGAAGAAAAGGAGGAGGGAGAGAAACAGACAGAAGGGGGGTCCCATTGTGTGTGGCCAACGTAAGACCCCTTGGCTTCTTTAAAGGGAATGTCAACAGTGGCCTGCCAAGACAGCAGCCAAAGGAAGCGCCAGTGCTGACTATAGACTCGAGCCAGAGGAAGCAGAGCCAAAGACAATCTGGCTGAAGGAGGAGAGACGGCAAGATGATGAGGCTGGTGAGTGTCCAACACCATGAACATTTAACCTTTTATTAGCATCACATGTGGTTTTCCTGTGGAATGTGTGTGTGTGTGTGTGTGTGTGTGTGTGTGTAACTTTTATTTACTTATTTTGAGACAGGGTTCCAAGTAGCTCAGACTGGACTCAAGACTACCAGGTGTGTACTGGGAATTAAATCCCAGTCCTCTGGAGGAGTAGTCATAACCACTGAGCCTTCTCTCCAGCCCTGTATTGATTAGTTTAAACTTACAGTGGACACTGCTTTCAGTCTGTATATTCTATACTGCCTCTTTTTAAATTGCTATTTATTTATTTAACATGTACAGATGTTTGTCTGCATGTACTGTTTATGTGCCACAGGCATGTCTGATGCTGGAGGAAGCCAGAACATGGCATTGGAGTCCCTGCAACTGGAATACAGTGTAAGTCATCATGTGGGTGCTGGGAATCAAACCTGGGTCCTCTAGAAGAGCAATCAGGGCTCTTAACGGTTGACACATTTCCCTGGCATCCATATTGACTTTGTTTGTTTTGTTGTGTTTTGTTTTGTTTTGTTTTGTTTTTAGAGGCAAGGTTTCTCCATGCAGCCATGACTACTTACACTGTAAACCACATTGGCCTCAAACTCCATGTGCATACAGGAGGCTACAGAGGCCAGAAGGGGGCATCAGATACCCTGAAACTGGGGTTAGAGGCAGTGGAGAGCAGCCATTATGTACTGGAAACTGACTCAGGTCTTATGCAAGAGCAATAAGCTCCTGTAACCATTGAGCTATCTCTTTGGCCCCTGAACTCCAAGTGCAGAGGACTGAATTAATTACATCTTTGATTTCACATACCCTGAAACCTTTAGCCCATGCATTGTGCTTCCATCCTCCACCACATCCTTTCCTCCTTAGAGTTCCATGTCCAACTGATTAGTTTGGTAGACATATTTTGATGTCCACTTACTTCTGTGAAATGCATTGTGTATGTGTGTATATGCATACACAGCATTTTTCTGTAAAACCACATTTTTTGGCCCTCTAACATAATTTAAATGTCTATTCCCACTGTACTATATTCATGTAGTCTCGTGCTTTTAATAATTGGGTTACATTACCCATTTTTTTTCTGGCCAGTCCCCTAGATTGCAACACCACTATCTTCCTCAACCATCACTATAAATGATACGGGATAAACATTCCTACTGTAAACTGAAGTTTCCACACAAAGCCACACCTCTGTTAAAGATTCTCCAAGGCTGACTGACTGATTAGAATTTATGATGGTGGACAGTTGGAATGTTGCAGATCCAGAGACAAATCACCCCGGGCTTATCTTTAGTCCCTTTAACAACCACTTGTCGCCCACTTCTGTGTCTAACCTAACATCTTTGTGACTATTAGACTCATTATTTTGGAATGTGATAAAAGACTCTTCACTTCCACACCCAAAAGCTAAGGATGCCACCAGGCAGTATCTGAAACCGATGGCAGAGAGCTCTCCTAATGACTATTACCCACTACGGTGGTTCAACTGTCAATTTGACACAACCTGGAATCACATGAGAAGGGAGTCTTCATTAGAAATTATCTAGATCTGATTGGCCTTTGGATGTGTTTTGTGGGTGGTTGTCTTGATTATTAATTGGTGTAGAAGACCCAGCCCATGGTAGGCAGTATCATTCCCTAGGCAAGAGATCCTAAACAGTATAAGAGAACCATCAAGCAAACAATCAAACCATGCGTGCACCTCTCTCTGCTTTTGACTGTGGATATGATGCCATGTTCCTGCCTTGACTTCCCTGCAATAATGGACTGTGACCCAGCTAAATAAATCCAAGGGAACTGCTTTCCTCTCCTATTTCACTTTTGTGGGGGAATATTCATCACAGCAAGAGAAATGAAACTTAGGACACCCAGCCATCTGACATTCTCACTGGTGTACTTGAAAAGCACTTTCATACTTTCTTTTGTTCTGGAACTATAAAAAACTTCATGGAAACATTTCCACTTTGGAACATGGTCTTTGGGATAATCTGAATCCACACTCTTGGGTCATGATGATGCAGATTTGGCTCCAGAATAAACTATCTCTTGTTTTAAGGTAAGAACTGTGTTTTGTGTATAGCCATTATCTGTTTTATATATACATGTATAGCTATGTATACAGTCATAGTTATAGCTATGTTGTATATGTATGCCCAGCTGCTCATTTGGGAGGTCACAGGACAATTTGCAGGAGACAATTCTCTCCTTTCCCCATGTGGGTATCAGGGTTGTACTGATGTCATCAGGCTTATCAGAAACTACTTTTACCTGTGACCCACTGGGTTTCATTAGGGTTACTCACAGGAGCATGGGGGAAAGTTATTTACAGGAGCATGAATGACCCGCCAGTGGTTACACCACGGAAGAAATATCTCTCCTTCCTCCAGCAGCCATTAACTGCCTGTATCCTCAAGGCCTAGTGAGCCCCTCCTTCTTCATGACTTCTCCATGATGAAATGTTGATGGGCAAACCCAACCTTCTGCAGGCACTCACAGCTACTGAGCAGTTAGGAGTATAACAGCTGTGCTTTTTCTTTGAGACGGGATATCCTGTAGCCCAGGCTGGCTCATCTCCTGAGTCCTGGGATTAAAGGTGTACACCGCCATGCACTGTTAATGGGGTGCTAGGACTAGAACCCAGGGCTTTGTGGTTGCTAAGCAAGCACTCTACCAACTGAGCCACATCCAACTCCATCACACAGACAGTAAGTAGAGACTGAAGTGGCCAGTTCAGATAATCCGATATATGCTATTCCAGAAATCAAACTTCTGAACGTGTTACTAAGGTTCTACTAGATGATTTTTTAAAGGGTTAAAATTGCATCTAAAAGGAAATTGGCATCGTACACATCGACACACAGAGCAAGCTGTAGCTGTGTGATGACTTTAAAACCAGAATGTTGGGAAATAACCCACATTCACCTCTACCTAGCTATGTGCCTTCTTACTTTTGTTAGGAAGGCTCTCTAAAGGACAGGACTGGTATCTTTAAGGGGATGTTCTATGATTCTGAGCTCTATCACTGAAGAATGGCCCTATTTGCTGTTTTGTTTGGGTTGTTTGTTTGTTTTTGTTTTTTTATCGTCTATCTTAGGTCTTGAAGAATTAGGTTTTGGGCTGTCATGTGGGTGCTGGGAATTGAACCCAGGTCTTCTGGAAGAACAGCCAGTGAACCGCTGAACCATCTCTCCAGCCCCAAGAGTTTATTTTTGGAAACTTTGGTGGGATGTAAAGGTGATCAAACAAAACTATCTGGATCCCACTGGGTAGGATGTTTGACTCTAAAGAGTCACGCATTTCCTAATCAAAAACTAAGGACCAATCTGGCAAGTCACAGACAACAGGTATAATTTTAAGTTGCCCTTATTTTTTTTTTTATCTGATGTCGATATATCTTGTTACGCATGATAAAAGTGGTTTCAGTCTTTAATTGCCACATAAATTACAAGCACAGAGACCTTTGTTTTTGTGCTACACAGATTCACAGTTCACTGATCACTCTTAGAACTCATGAGACAGCATGCCTGCCATATGCAGACACAGATTCAATACAAGCTTCGAGTAGGTTTTATGGTCAGTGAGAGTGATGGAATGTTCTAGGTCAGAGTAAAGCGAGCTTGGAAACATGATTAAATATACTTTTAGTAAACTGCCCAAAGAAATCTCAGAACAAAGGAATCTCCAAACTTCAATCTCTTGCCGTCATGCCTTTTTTGTTCTAAATAAAGCATCCATGTTCTATTTAATTTTAATCCAGACCTGTAGGGCAGGGGACAGAAATGGAGACAGGCAGATTAAGCTTGCTGGACAGGCAATCTAGATATACAGTGGTCAGTAGGTTCAAAAAGTAAGGTCGAGAGTGACAGGGGAAGACATTCAACATGGACACACAAGGGGTATGCAAGCATACACACATACCACAAATCCATACACCACAACAAATAGAGATTTGAGCTCCTTTCCACCTTTGAAAATCATTTCATCAAATCTATTCTGCCAGAGAGGGCTGGGGATGTAGTTCACCTGTCTAATGGGCACAAAGAAAGCTTTTGGTTCAATCCCCAGCACCACATAAGTAACACATAGTAGCACACATCTGTCATCTCAACACTCAGGAAGACAAGAGGATCATGACTTCAAGGTCTTCCTTTGCTGTACAGCGAAGTTGAGGGCAGCCTGGGTTACATGTCACCCTGTCGAAACAAGAAAGAAGGAGAGAGATGGCTCAATGGTTAAGAGCGCTGGCTGCTCTTCCAGAAGTCCTGAGTTCAATTCCCAGCACCCACATTGCAGCTCACAACTGTCTATACCTCCCAGTTCCAGAGCATCTGACACTTTCCCACAGATATACATGTGGGCAAGACACCGATGCGCATACAATTCAAGTTTTAAAAGAAAGAGAGGGAAGGAAGAAGGGAAGGAAGGAGGGACAGTTCATTATACAAAGAAAACAAAAATTAAGTCATCAATAATGTGAATAGTTGTGCACCCACCAGCCAACTCAGTATTTATTTTATGAATATAAATGAGTAAATAACATTCTTACCATTAGGTATGCTAGTATAACAACACTATGACACTATGGGACTAAACTCCTTCGTAAGGACACATGTCCCATACAGACTCTTGTAAGATGTTGATTCGTTTTTTAGACATGCTCCTCTTCACCATATCAGTACCCAGAATCATCCATTCTGAAAGAGGAAGAGGCATTGTTACAGTCACAATGACGCCAACTGAAATCTCTGTTCTAGAAAGTCTGAACAAACAAGGCATTTCGGGGAAGTCAGTAACAGTTCATTTTTACCCAAGCTTAGATATCTGACAAAATTAGAGACTGTTTTAATGGGTGGCGGTGGAGGATCACAATCCAGTTTAGTCTTTAAACATAAAAATAAATAAAAGATTGGACACGTTCTTCTGGGGTGGTGAATTCTACAACCTGCCTTGGTCTATGGGGCAGGGGAGTTGGGTATTGAAAGTATGGCAAAATGGTGAAATCTGAAGGAGGAATTCAGGATGTCCTGAATTCACAGGGACCCCAGAAAGCCATTGCAATTCATACGCTTTAATGCGGCCAAGGGCCAGACTCTTGGTCCCATAACCAGGGGGGAGGAACCAGGGCTAGACCCTGTAACCACCAACCTGGCACAGGTTCTTCTGTACCAATCTGGGCTTGTGGACCACCTACATTCTTCCCTTCTTCAGGGCACAGATGAGAGCTTATCCCACAAAAATATACATAATTTTTGATTAAGTCCAATGACCAATTTGGTAATCAAGTTATATCAACTGAAACGGTGGATGTTGGTGCTAAAGGACTCAACTCCCTAACAGCAGGAGCAGGAAAACTACTCTCTCCTGAAGCAGGTCACAGTGTAAGGGTTTTGTCCTTAATTACGTCATCATCCTGGGACATGGGGCAAACTAAAAAGCAGGCGGACCCTCGGTGCCCCCCCTTCCCTCCCTACGGTCTGTCTCTCTGTCTCTGTCTTTCTCTCTGTCTCTGTCTCTCTTTCTTACCCTCTCTCTCTGTCTCTGTCTCTCTCTGTCTCTCTCTCTCTCTTTCTCTCTCTCTTACCCTTTCTCTCTCCCTCTTTCCCTCTCTCTCTCAATAAAGCTCTAGAAAGGTAACCATGGCTTGTGATTCTTCTGCTGCAGGCGGTGGCCAGCCACCAGCAGCACCGCTTGCTTTAACCAACATTTGGCCGATTTAACCAACCACTGGCTTAAACTAACACACAGTGCCTTCAAAATCCAGGGGTGTCCTTCTTGAACCCAAAAGAAAGGAACATCCTTGTCTCTCAAGACTCAGACACTAACAAAAGTCCATACAAGCAGGTTGGCTGCATTTCCCTTAGTTTGGAGCCTCAGGCTGTACCTCCTTTGCCTCATCCTTTTGCAAGCCTACATCAAACTTACTGAGCTTCAAAAGACAGAGTCTGATAGCTGTAGAGGAGGCTTAGTGATAAATAGCAGTGGTTGCTCTTTTCAGAGGACTCAGTTCTGGTTTCCAACAACCACATGGATCACAACTCTCTGGATCCAGTCCCCTCTTCTGATCTCCACAGGCAGGCACATGGTGCACACATGTACATGCAGACAAAACACTCATACACATAAAATAAATAAACCTAAAAAAAAAAAAAAAAAAAAAGCTTCTTGAATGGAGAAATTTTGCTCCCTTTTCCCAGTTTTCTCCGAAGGCTCCTGTGTGTGAAAAACATGTTCAATGAATGTATGTGTTTGTCACCCATTCGTTTGGCTTTTGTTACAAGTGGCTCAGCCAAAAAGGTTGAGAGAAATGATGCAGAGATAAGATTACCTCTTTTTCATCACAAGCAAAGTTAGACAAAGCAATCCAAGGACTTCATTAAATATCCGGAAATTAGATCTGCACACATGGACCGCGGTAGAGTTCTTGCCTAACATGAACAAGGCCCCCGGACTCAATCATCAGGACCACAGCCAAAGGAAGGTGGATGATTGGTAGGTCAGAGGTAAAGATGGATGTGCTTAAACAGTGCTTGGATGAATGGTTATCCATAAGGGAGGAAATGGAACATGAGTTCAGACTCTACGCCTGCACGCACAAAACCAGATTCATGAAATGTAAACAGCTAAAACTTTTCAGGGGATGGTGGTGCATGCTTATAATACTAGCATTTGGGAGGTGGAGACAGGGACATCAGGAGTTTAAGGGGTATTTGGGCTACACAAGACTCTGTCTCATAAACAAAAAAGAAAAAAGGAACAAATAAAGAACTAAACCTTTAGGATAAAAGTAAGGAAATGTGTTCATGCTATTTGGATGTAAAAGGGCTTCTTCAACAAAGTAAACAATTAGAAACCATTAGGAAGGTTGAGTGGTGGTGGCGCACGCCTTTAATCCCAGCACTCGGGAGGCAGAGCCAGGCAGATCTCTGTGAGTTCGAGGCCAGCCTGGTCTACAAAGTGAGCTCCAGGACAGTCAGAACTGCACAGAGAAATCTGTCTCAAAAAAAAAAAAAAGAGAAAGAGAAAGAAAGAAAGATGTATGACTAATCAATTGATTGATTGATTTGAAACAAGGTCTGCTGTAGCCCAAGCTGATCTCAAACTTGTGATATAGCCAAGGATGACCTTAATTTCCCATCCTCCTGCCTCCACTTCCCAAACTCTGGAACTACAAAAGAGTACTGGGAATCACACCAAGGGCTTTCTCTGTGCTAGGCAAGCACCCTGCCAAATGATCCATCTCAGCCCCAGGAAACATTTATCAATTCAACTATATTTGAAAAACACATTGAAGGACACACACCTATATAATTATATGCATTTATGAATATTTGTTGAACTATCTCCTTAAGATTCATGCCAACTCTTTGTGTCTACTCTACTTTCATTTTAACAACAAAACAGACGAGGACATGAGCAGACAAGCCGTGGAACAGGAAACCTGCATGGCCAGCATTCAGTCTCAATGGTCACAGGCAAATGAAGTTGAAAATCACGAGGACGTGTTTTACACACCTTTGATTAGCAAGCATTAGCAAGTCTGGCAAGACCAGAAACTGATAAGAATCTGCAGCCCCAGGAACTTTCTACATTAGCAGTAGAAGTCATAATTATTTAAGAAAAACTGGGCCAGGGCGGTGGTGGTGGAGGTACACACCTTTAACCCAGCACTCAGGAGGCAGAGGCAGGCGGATCTTTGTGAGTTCGAGGCCAGCCTGGTCTACAGAGAGAGTTCCAGGAAAGGCACAAAGCTACACAGAGAAACCCTGTCTCAAAAAGAAAAACAAAAAAACAAAAAAACAGACCAAAGAAAACCAGACCAAAAAGTGACAGACAATAGGAAACTTTGTAGACGAGAAAATAAATGAGCCAAACTAACCCTACCAATACGGATACCTTTCACAAAAATAATGTTAGGACTGGCAAGATGGCTCACCAAGTGAAGGTGCTTGCTGCCAAGCCTGACAACCTGAGTTCAGCTACCACACCTATGGTGAAAGGAAGGAATAGACTCTAGAAGTTTTCTCTAACTTGACTACATAGCATGTAGCATGTGTGCCCTCCCCAAATGCCCCCCATCTCTCTCTCTCTCCCCATCTCTGTCTCTATCTCTCTGTCTCTCTTTCACACACACACACACACACACACACACACACACACACACACACACACTATAATAGTTGATTTAATAAAAATGATGTTCACCAGAGGAGAGTAAAGTCCATGAATCTGACTCTGGGTCGTTGTCTGGCTTTGCCTTCACGGCAAGTTTATCAGAACCCTTTGAGGGAGTCAGCCAGCCAGGGCAGGGCTGTTACTGAGAAACATGGGGTCACAATGGTTGGAACCCCGGGCTGGACATGGGCTAGGCTGGGTGACGGCCATCAGTCAGGAACGAGGTTTCTATTCACTGGGTACTTCTCTTCTCACTTGTCCTGCTGGTGGTCACGAGTAGGTCCTAACAGAAGAGGTCTGTGGAGGAAAGGAGTGTCCTCAGATAACCCTGTGTGGAAGGGAAGAGATTGGAGCCTCATCCACACTTGACTCATGAGATCCAAGTACAAATCAGCTTTGTGCCAGGCTCACCCAGCCATTTTTAGTTCAAAATGTTCGTGACATATGTGTCCCTTGAGTCACACTGCTCCAATCTGGTTTCCTCCAGTTCAGGGACTCTTTGGTCATCTTGAAAGAGTAGTCAGGCTCCTGCTGTGCTCCTTGAGGGTAATGGAGGCCACAGCCCAGCAGTCTAGAAAATAAAGGGACCGAAGGCTGACTTCTTACCAACCCTATTGAGCTGTCAGCCAGTCCGCGTCAGTTCAGTCCCTGCTCGCCTCCCTTCCCTTTCATCCTCAAGGCCCCCAGTTCTGAGCAGTGTTTGGTATATCTCCAGCTGGTGAGTGATGGCTAACATTGGCGATCAACTTCCCAGGATCTAGGATCCCCTAGTTATGTGTGTAAGGGAACTTCTAGATTGCGTTAACTGAGATGGAAAAAATCTGCTCTAAATAAGGGTGGCAACTATTCCAGGGCCTGAAACCTCAGATCAAATAAGGAGAAAGTGAACAGAGCACCAGCATTTCCTTTCTTCCTGTCTACAGATGCCGGGTGACTTGCTGCTCAAGTTCTTTCTGCTGCCATGAACCCCCATCCCTCACCACCTCACCCTTCCACCCCCACCCACCCCCACCCATGATGGGCTGTCCCTTCAAACTGTGAGCCAAAGCAAACCTTCCCTTCCTTAATTCCAACAGATGTCCCCCTCTGTTGGCATTGCTTTTGTTGAGTATTTTGTTATAGCCACGGGGAGAGGAAGACAGTGTGTGTGCATCTCCCCCAAGCATCTAGGTAGCACTCGGCTTTCTTGGTTTTATTTATTCAACCCCCCCCCCACACACACACACATCAGCTTCCAAAATGCTGTTTTCATGGATTCCTGTTGGTGTTTTAGAAAAAACAAACTAAGCCTGGATGGCCAAAGAAACCATGCTAGAAAGAGCCTGGAATTTAATTTTTTTCTCTTGTGTAGCTCAAGTGAGAAGATTTGAAGGACTGAAGTTATATTTATGTACTCAACCCTTCATTTTTACTTAAGGCTTATGTGACAATACAGTCGTATTCACTTCCTTATGTCCTTTTGTATGGTAAACATCACATGGTTGGTGGAAAAGCTGAGGAACTTCTCTGTAAGGCATCATTTTTGCCTCTCATTAATTTTCTACTTTGGTTAAACATAACAGAATTATATTTTGGAAGCATTAAGCGGATCCCATCTGTTAGTATTCTGACCAGCTAGCTCCTTGAGGACCCGTCCGGTGTTCTGACATCATCTTACGTTAAAGCCCCCTTAAGAGGAAAAAGTCCCTCCCCTTCTCCCTCTCTCTTCCCCCTTGCCAGAGGTAGCCCACACCTCTCTCTCTCTCCCTCTCCCCTTCCCCACAAATAATCTTGCCACGTGAATGTAGTATCTGCCATGTGAGAAACTTCCCACCAACTACATGTGTCTCACTCACTGCAGGGCACCTTGGTCCAAACCCACCAAGGCCTCTTGTGGGCCATATCGTTCGTTCATTACAGCATCTCTTTCTCTTTTGCTTTCAAGAACAAGATTCTCACCAGGCTTGTCAGTGCACACCTTTAGTGCCATCAGAACTCTGGAGGCAGAGGCAGAAGCAGACAAATCTCTGTGAGTTCAAGGCCAGCCTGGTCTACAGAGCGAGTTCTAGGACAACCAGAGCTGTTACATAGAGAAATCAAGTCCTAAAAAACCAAAGGAAGAAATAAAAGAACAAGATTCTCTTCAGAGGATTGATGTGATTTGTTCATGAACGCTGATAGCAAAAGTAGAATGATATACAAGACCAGTACATGGGCGCCATGGTTGGAATAGGAATGGCCTCCCTGGGCTCATATATGTGACTGCTGGGTCATTTCGGAGTGGCGCTGCTTAACAGGGATTAGGAAGTGTGGCCTTGTTGGACCTTGTTGGAGAAAGTGTGTCACTGGGCTTGGCCTTTGGAGTTTCCCATTCTTTTGTTTATTTGTTTTTTGTTTTTCGAGGTGGGGTTTCTCTGTGTAACAGTCCTGGCTGTCCTGGAACTCACTTTGTAGATCAGACTGGCCTCGAACTCACAGAGACTTCTCTGCCTCTGCCTCTGCCTCCAGAGTTCTGCTGAAGCCCAGCCCAGTCAGTGCCTCTCTTTCCCTGCTGCCTACAGATCTGGATGTAGAACTCCCAGCTACCTCTCCAGCACCACATCTGCCTGCATGCCCCTGATCCCTGCCATGATGACAATGGACTAAACCTCTGAACAGTAAACCAGCATCAGTTAAATGCTTCCTTTTATAAGAGTTACCACGGTCATGGTGTCCATTCACAGAAATAGAACATTGACTAATTCTTTTGTTAGGAGACTTCAGTCTTGGGCTGAAGAGATAGCTGAGCAGTTAAGAGCACTTGCTGCTCTTGCAGAGGACCTGGGTTTAGTTCCCAATACGTATACAGTAGCTCACAACCTTCTATAACTCCAGTTCCAGGGGATCTAAGGCTGTCTTCTAACCTCTTTGGGCACGAGGCATATGCATGGTACACATAAATACATGCAGGCAGGCAAACACTCATACACATAAAATTAAGATAAATATTTATGACTTCAATCTGGTGCTTTTTATTCATAGTTATACTAAACTATTTTCTCGAATACTTGGTTACTGTGTATCTGGGGTTTTTTTGTTTTTTTTTTTTCCTGCTGTTGACATTCAAGTAATTCAAACTTCTTTTTTTTTTGCTTTTTCGAAATAGAATTTCTCTGTTTAACAGTCTGGCTGTCCTGAAACTCACTCTGTAGATCAGGCTGGCCTCGAACTCAGAGATCTACCTGCCTCTGCCTCCCAAGTGCTGAGATTCAAGGCATGGGACACCACCATCCACCTCACATATCAATGTCTGTAATCACTCCTAACAAGAGAAAACAAGCATACCACATAGCTTAAGAGAGGCAACCAACCTGAAACTATCTGTGGAAAAATCTGTTCTGTAATAAGTGTCGAAATGAGAGGGATCTGGGTCTTCTCCTTGTGGTGTTAATCTGACTCGTGGTGGGTGGGGGTGGGGTGGTGACGTCAGCAGCAGAGGACAATTTGCAAAGAAGGCCCTGAGTGTGTCACCTCTTTGGGCAATAGCCCTTCTGTTGTCTCCACTGTTCTTACAGATGTCTTCAATTTTACACTCTCTCACATGTCCATTCCCATGGGTGACGTGTGGCAATACCCCCTCTGATTTTCCTCAGTGCCTTGGGAACAGGGCCATTGCAAGGATGCAGGAAGTGCACTCCCAAAAAAGAATGGGTTGTGCAAGTTCATCCCCTTAGGCAAAGCTGGTCCTCACTCCCCCACCCATCCCCACCCCGCCTTTCTTTTCTAGCTGACCTATGCGTACAACAGCTTCTGAGGTGATTTTGCATTCATTGTGAGACTTCAAGAACAGGGTGGGATTCAGGCAGAATTTTCAAAGTAAATAAATAAATGTTGATGTTTTCATAGCATCAACATTCAGAGGTTTATAACTCTGTCAAATAATTCAATTAAAATGCGTTCTCTCTGTCTATGTCTCTGTCTCTTTGTCTCTCTGTTTCTGTCTCTCTGTCTCTCTGTCTCTCTCTCTGACACACACACACACACACACACACACACACACACACACACACACACGGAAAAGTCGGGTTTTTTTCTGTTTTTAAGACAGCATCTCACTGCAACCTGGGCCAACCTGTAACCCACTATGCAGCTAAGAAGAATCAGCTTAAGCTCCTGATTCTCCTGTGTCTACTCCCAAGTGCTGAGGTCACCAGCAGAGGCCACCCTATCTGCCATACACAGTGCTGGGAATGGAACTCAGGACTTCATGCATGCTAAGCCAAGCACTCTACCAACTGAGGGGTCTTTTCAGCCCTGAAAAATCTTTCCAAATAAATAAGTGTTCCAGCCAGGCGGTGGTGGCACACACCTTTAATCTCAGCACTTGGGAGGCAGAGGCAGGCAGATCTCTGTGAGTTTGAGGCCAGCTTGGGCTACAGAGGTCCAAGAAAGGCACAAAGCTACACAGAGAGACCCTGTCTCAAACAGCAACAACAAAAACCAAAACAACTAAATAAATAAGTGTTCCAGGCTGTCTTCAGGTATTATTCTCTCTGTCTTTCAGGAAGAAAATCATTGTAACTCCACTTACTCATTTTCACATCAGAAACCTAAAATTGTGGATTTGTAAATACTTGAGTGAAAAAACAGAACAAACTGAGGCAGATCCCCCCCCCCACTTTTTTTTTTAATTTAAAAACAGGACCTGACTATGCATGGATGAATTCCACTTTTACACTCAGCCACATCCACACCAGCCTCAAATACACACCGTTCTTTACTGATTGTACGTAGACGGGGAAACGTCATCTACACTGAAGCTAAGTATAAAAGCTCCAACTGTAAAGAAAAGCATTACGCCCGAGTAGGGAATGCTGCAAATGTTGAGCTTTGTGCTTTCTCTGCATGGTGTTCAGCACAACGCCCCCAAACTCCGTCCTTCTCCTGGGAAGGGAGACAACATTTAAGCAACCTTAAACACAGAGTAAAACTGGTGGCCCACACCATGTGATGGAAACCGGGTCTGAAACTGCTACATTGCGAAAGTCTAGGGGAATACCTAACACTGTTATTCTGCTAAGGGAGCATAGCAGTAAAGGGCTCCTCATGAGACTGCTGGACCAGAGGTCAGTGTCTCGCTCAGCCATCATCAGAGAAGCTGCTTCTTGCAATAGATGGGAACAACACAGAGGCTCACAGCTGGACAACGAGAGTGAGGGATTTGTTTTTTTGACGCTCGGTCCTAAATGGGATGTGTTCATCAAACCTCTCCCCCTCAAGGCTCAGGAATCCACGCAGAAGAGAAGGCAGAAAGATCACAAGAGCCAGAGGTGGTGGATGACCCCAAGGAAACGGTATTTTAAAGACACAAAAAAAGGCCAATACACATACAAGCTCACACGCGTAAGACCTGCACAGATACAAGCCGGTGTCCTGCCATTGGGAGGGAGGAGTGGACACAAGCTCCTACTCCACCCAAGAAGCTAACTGCAATAGGTACCTGCTGGAAAAGGGAAAATCAGTTTTCTCCAGTGGAGTCTCCATGGGTTTATTAGCCACATTTCATGGGAGGCCCCATGCATCAAAGTAGTTGGCCAACATGAAATAAACTCAAAGGCATTTCTGTGGACTTTTTGTCTCATATTACTTATTGCTTTATTTGGTTTTATTTATTTATTTATTTATTTGGTCTTTTGCCTGTTTGTTTTGATTTTCATTTTTGTGGTTTTGTAGGGTTTTCTTTCTTTTTTTTTCTTTTATGTTTTGCTTCGTTTTGTTTTAGATTTTTCCTTTTTTTAAGAGAGAGAGAGAAATAAGGTTGGGTGGATAGGGTGGTGGAGAGGATCTGAGAGGAGTTGGGGGAGGGGAAAACATGATCAAAACACATTGTATGCAAGTAATTTTAATTAAAAAATAATTCTAAGTTGTTGGAAAAAAAGAAAGAAAAGAAAAAGAAAAAGAAAAAATATGGAGTAGATCTGAGGATGTGGCTGAGTGGCCCAAAGCTTGCCTCGCTAACACAAGACCTTCGGGCAGATTGTTATCTTTCTTTAAAAAAAGTCTATGTATTACATTTTTAAAAAATATGTGCGAGAGAGTCTGGGGAGAATGAACCATGGCTGTGGATGGAGGTCAGAGGACACACGCCACAGTCAAGTTTGCTTCTTCTACTGGGTGGGTGCTGGTATGGAACTTGGGTTGTCAGGACTGGAACTTCCAGCTCACACCTCCAACACCCGCCCTCTCAGACAATCTCCAACAAAGAAAAACCGCCAAGAGGTCCAGTTCCAAATTCTTGGGTGGCGGCGGCTCCTCCCCTGAAGTTGTCAGCTGCCCAAGTCCCTACCCAAAGCGTTAGTTGTGGTGGACATGTACCCCAACAGGATGCATAAGCGCCCTGCTTTAGTTTGGCCATGTGATACCTCTGGGGGCTGCAGGAGTCACCCTGGAGTTGTTTTGCTCAAAATAAACCCGTTCTTTCATTTTTTCAATTCGGCTTGATCTGGCCTACTATGTCGGCAGGAAAACCTGTTAGTCAGACCTGGCATCAGACTCCTTGACTCACTAAGCCATCTCACAGGCCTAGGTCATCACCATTTAAAAACAAGGTCCTAGGTGGAAAGTTTCAAACAGCATGGGAACTCACAGGGACACTCAGGGTGTGGAAAAAGCCGGCCAAGCCAACTGCTTTCCCGCCTCTCGTCACTGCCCTGCCAGAGTTGGATCACTGGAAAGATGCAGATAAACTTCTAGGGAGTCCCTATAAGCATTTCCTTTTTCTGGTTTTTTGAGACAGGGTTTTTCTGTGTAGCTTTGGAGCCTATCCTGTAGCTCACGCTGTAGCCCAGGCTGGCCTCGAACTCACAGAGATCCACCTGCCTCAGCCTCCCAAGTGCTGGGATTAAAAGCTTTATCATCACCACCTGGCTTCATCTCTGCTCCCAGTAACACCAGTGCTGTGGACCAGCCATTTGTACTCCACATGCAAAACTGGAGTTGTAAGAAATGTTCCTCCCTCCTGAGAATTATAGGGAGATGAATATCGGCGGCAGCGCCTTGAGCTGCAGCATAAAACCTGAGTTGTTCTTATTTTTAGTTCAGACAGCTTAGAAATAAATGCCATATTGTCCTAACATTTTTATTATTATCATTGGTTCAAATTATTTTTTAATGTGGAACTTTTATTTGGCTCTTTGTGCAAGAGGTATACCAAAAGAACAACAACAACAACAACAACAAAAAGGCATGTAAAAAGAGAAGAAGTAGAGAGGAAATAAGTGAGACAACAATTTGATTCATGTATTATGCTAAAATGACTTCAAGAAATGAAAGGGCGATGCTGAATCAGAATCATTTCAAGACGTGAAGTTCCCTTCCCCAGCCATCTCAGAGCAAAGCTGATGAGCAGTAAGCCAAAGACAGAGCACACAGATTGTAAAAGCAAAGATGCAGAACCCTAATACGGAAATGCTTCTCACCATCAGAGACAAAAAAGGGTAAGGAAGTGGATCCCATTGTCCAGAGAGTTTAAGAGAACTCCCTCGGGCTGTTTTGTTCTCCCCTGATTCTCTGTCAGAGTAAGGGTCTAAGCAACACCAGAAATCTTTGGTCCTTAATCTAATTCTTAAATTTGGGGGGCCCTGGGCAACCACTGAACTCAACGGTCAGCTCCACCTTCTCTCACAGTGGTTCTCAACCTTCCTAAATGCTGGGACTCCTGTACCACAGTTCCTCATGTGGTAGTGACTCCCAACCAGAAAAGTATTTCATTGCTACTCTTTTTTTTTTTTTTTTTTGAGCTGAGGATCGAACCCAGGGCTTTCTGCTTCCTAGGCAAGCACTCTATCACTGAGCTAAATCCCCAGCCCCCTCCTTGCTACTTTTTTTTGTTTTGTTTTGTTTTTGTTTTTGTTTTTGTGTTTTTGTTTTTTCCAGACAGGGTTTCTCTGTGTAGCTTTGCGCCTTTCCTGGAACGCACTCTGTAGCCCAGGCTGGCCTCGAACTCACGGAGATCCACCTGCCTCTGCCTCCAGAGTGCTGGGATTAAAGGCACACCGCTACTGCTTTGAATAGTAATGTAAATGTCTGCTCTGTAGGATGTCTGATATGTGACCCCTGTGAAAGGGTTGTTCCACCCCCTCCAAGGGGTTTCCGCCCACAGGCTGAGAACTGCTGTGAAACACCTATTTCAGTGCCCTCGCTCTCAAAAACTCAAAAACATTAAATCTTTTTTTTTTTTTTTTTTTTTAAATTAAGAAGCCAGGCAGCGGTGGTGCACATCTTTAATCCCAGCACTTGGGAGGCAGAGGCAGGCAGATTTCTATGAGTTCGAGGCCAGCCTGGTCTACAAAGTGAGTTCTAGGAAAGGCGCAAAGCTACACAGAGAAACCCTGTCTGGAAAAAACAAAGAAAAATTAAGAAAGAGCAAGGCAAGACGGCATCTACTTGAAACCTTTAACACTTGAAAAGCTGGGGTAGAACTACCTCAAGTTCAAGGCCAGCCTGGGCTATATCCTAAGTTCAAGGCCAGCCTGGACTACAAATGAGATTTTATCTCAAAATTAAAGAAAGGGAGAAGGGGAGAGAGGAAAAGAGGGAGGGAAGACAAAGGTATGAGACGAGGTTAGGCTGGAGAGATGCTCAGAAGCTAAAAGCAGTTGCTGCTCTTGCAGAGGACCCGGGTTCGGTTCCCAGCACCCACACTGGGCAACTCACAGCTGCCTTTAACTCCAGTTCCAGGGGATCCAGCACCCTCTTCTGGCCCCCACAGGCACAGGTGCATGTGTCCATATGTGAAAATAAAAATAAAATGATTCTTTTATGTAAACAGAATTTCTCTGTCCTGCCCCATCCTATAGCTGCTTCCAAATAATCACTCAGAGGCTATATTAATTATAAATGCTTGGCCAATGGCTCAGGCTTCTTACTAGCTAGCTCTTACATTTAAATTAACCCATTTCTATTACTCTACGCATCGCCACGTGGCCTGTGGCTTACCAGTCATTTGGCATCTTGCTCCTTGAGCGGCTGGCTCGTGTCTCCTGACTCTGCCCTCTTCATCTGAGTCCTGGTTTGATTTCCTCCGCCTAACCTTATCCTGTCTTACCATAGGCCAAAACAACTTTATTATCAACCAATGAGAAAAAGACATATTCATAGCATACAGAAGGACCATCCCACAGCACTTTTTAAAAAGGAAGAGGAGGGGAGGGGAGGGAAGAGGAGCCACCTGGAGGTGAGTAGGGCACCCTTGGGTGGGCCAGGGAAGGCATTCTTAGAGACAGATTTCCCACAGCTGTGACCCAGTGACTGGAGTCATAAGATGATGACAGGGAAAGGTGGGAGGAGGGGCCTAGTTGGAGGAAGTAAGCCACCAGGGATGTGCCCAGGGAGCCATAGCTTGCAGTGACAGCCTCTTGTATGCACACTCTGCTTCCCATCCACCAAGAAAGGGATGACAGGTTCTACCACATGCTCCAGCCACCATGACTCTCTGAAGAACACAGAAACAACGGGCTCTGCCATATGTTCCAGCCATATGAGAACCTAGGCTGAGCAACCATGAACCCAATCCTCTGAAACCTTGAACTGAAATGAGCGATTCTTTCCCTGCGGCTGTTATGTCAGGAGTTTTGGTCACTGCAGGTGGTAAAAAAAAAACCAACACAGCTGGAGGGTGGATGGATGCAGGGGTAAGGGATTAGCCAACGGTTTATTATTAGACATGCACATGCCTCGGGTTCTTTCTCTTCAGAACCAGAACTAAGTGATAATCTGATCATCCACTTCAAACGTGTTCTCAGAAGCAGGGTTTGCGGATCAAAGAGAAGCATGTTTGAAAACTTTTGATTCTATCCCAAATTGCCCTGCCAGAAAGATTGTACCAACTTTGACTCTTGCCAGCAACACACAAGAGCCAGTTTTTCCAGTACCCTCCCCTTTGTGGGGGGGGGGGGGAGTCATTTCCATTCTCTCCTATGTCAGAAGTCTGCTAAAATATGTCAAAAACAGTATTTCACTGTTACTGTAATTTCCATGGATACCATTACTAGTGAGACTAACTGTCTTTTTATGATAGTTGTCTGATGCTGTCAGGCTTCCCATACCTCTATAGCCAATGGCTGCTTCCTCAGAGGAACTGTGTCTGCTGAGGGTTTTCCTTTGGCCTAGTAGTCAAGGGAGGTTGTGCAGAGCAAGCAAGCAGTGGCCAAGAATTAACTCCCCATGGACAGCCTCAACCAAGTTCAGGGACAAACTCTACAGCACCTAGTGAGGTGAGATGCTCCCAAGGAGTGTTCTGTATCATCTGGCAGAGATCCCTAGCAGGGCTGTGTCTCAGTTTCCCACAGCACATAGCAATTCTTTTGTGGCTTCTTGACCTTCCCTCTGTCCTGTTAGATATTTTCCCCCTAGGATCATGCCCCAGTTAAAATTACTTGAAGGTTGGAATGGTGGATCCAGGGATATGAACTCCTGAGTGCAAATCCCTGATATACATATTTAAAGCTGGGCACGGCCTTGTGCTTGCCTGTGACCCCAGTCGGCACTGGCGGGGTGGAGTAGAAGCAAGAAGATCACTAGGATTTGATGCTTGCCAGCCTTGGGGTAGGTTCAGAGACTCTGTCTCAAGGGAATAATGTGGAAAGTGATGGTCACATGTGCATGAGCAGGAATACATGCATATGTACATACACCACACACATAAGTATCGTACATAGACACACAGAGAGAAAAACTACTTACACTTAAATCCTCATTTCAGGGTCCCCTCCTGGGCTAGGGAAACTGAATCAAGGCAATGTATTTTTCTCCCTCTCCCCAATTTAATCTGATTAGTTGTGTCTTTTCCCATTTTGATACTGATATTCAAAATAATTATTTTAAAATATTAAGAAGGGGTTGGGGATTTAGCTCAGTGATAGAGCGCTTGCCTAGCACTCGCAAGGCCCTGGGTTCGGTCCTCAGCTCTGGGGGGGGGGGGGGTAATATTAAGAAGGAATGGGGTGTTTGTGATGGCAATCCTGAGCTATCACAGAAGAGGGGCTTAGCAGATAGGTACTCTCACATTCAAGTGGCTAATTCAAATAATTGTTGCATTCAAAATCAGTGTTCCACCTCGACACTTGAGTGTTTATTTGTTTTCAAGACAGAGTCTCACATAGCCCAGGCTAGACTCAAACCTACTATATAGCAGAAGATAACCTTGAACTTCTGACTTCCTGCCTGCAGTTACTGGTGTGCACTACCACTTCCAATTTATGTGTGTGCTGGGTGAGCAATCTGCCAACTGAGCTATACCTCCGGCTCTACCCTCGATTTCAGATGCACCACAGAGATCTAAAGATTTTTCTCAGAAGGGTAAATTAACTAAAAGGTGGAAAAATGAAAAATACTAGCCAAAGTGTACCTCAGTGTATACTTTATCTAAAGTTGATTTATATATCAATTCATATTGTCTGCCGTAAGAAAATCTATATCCAAAGCCAGGCAGGTACAGATACCGGGAAGACTAACACCTTAGATACTTTTCTATTTCTGTGGCAAAACATGACAGCCAAAGCAATTTATAAAAGAAAACATGTGGGGCTGGGGATGTAGCTCAGTGGTAGAGCGCTTGCCTAGCAAGTGCAAGGCCCTGGGTTCGATCCTCAGCTCCACAAAAAAGAAAAAAAGAAAACATTTAATTTGAGGCTTAACAGTCACACAGGGTTAGAGCCCATGACCATCATAGTAGAGAGCATAAATGCAGGCAGGCAGGCAGGCAGGCATGCTGCTGGAGCAGAACCTGAGTGCTTACATCTCCATCCACAAATGGGAAGTTAAAAATAATAATAATAATAATAATAATAATAATAATAATAATAATAATAAAAATAAAATAAAGAGCTGAGAATGGTTTTGAAACCTATAGCCCGCCCTCAGTGACACACCTCTTCCAGCAAGGCCACACCTCCTAATCCTTGCTAAACAGTTCCACCAACTAGAGCCCAAGCACTCAAATATATGAGCCTTCGAGGGCCATTTTCATTCAAACCTCACAGCTAAGAAGAGCAGATGGCTTGATCCCAGAATTTGTAACCAGGCTAGGTAGCATACTGGTGTGCTCTCTGTCTCTCTGTCTCTCTCCCCATCCCTTCCTCTCCCCTCCCCATATGTTCAAAGTAGATTGCCATCCTTTTAAGGGAGTAATGTTCAGTGGGAAGTCTGGTGAGGTTTCAAGTGGAGAGAGATTTTGGGTCAGATGGCATTTTCTAGTATCTAAGATCAATATGGTCTTAATTAAAACACCAGCCTCCCAAGAAGACTCTGAGAGGCAGTAAACAACACTAAACTCAGCTGGACCAGAGCCCAGAAAGTCAACCAGACTTGTATAAATGAAGACACGCACATGCACACACAAGCATACACACATGTGCACACACATACACACACACACACATATACACACACTTAAAGCTTCTAAAAGCAGTGAAGGACTTAGAAGGGGGAAGGGCAGGGAAGGGAATGCAGGAACAAAAGAAAATTGCCAGTTTGCATCCTCTTGTGGGTTAGGAACCAGGCACAGCCACTTGGGAAGAATCTGTTCAGGGCCTTTCTTCCAGCTGCACAGCTGAGTGTAAGCGGAGGTGAAACAAGGACAGTCTAGACAAAGCAACTTGCCTTGTCTGGGGATGAGCGTGCACGAGGAGAGCAGTCAGATACAAATCCATGGCGGCCAGACGTAGCAGACTCTTTGAGACTAGGACTGGCCCCAGCTCCCATGATAGCTACAGAAAAGTAAAGTGGAGAAAAGCGACTCCATACTTTCGGTGTACTTCATCAGAGTCCGAGGCCAGTTGGCACTTGTGAGGCCTATGAGGGGCTTTGCATTACGCAGCTGCAAACAGAGAGAAGTAACAGAGAACACAGTCCAGGTTAGATTCTGCACACATTAAAGCAGCTGATCTTAAATCTCAGGTTTGAGATTTATGAAAAGACAATTAGGATGGGCTGGAGAGGTGGCTCAGTGGTTAAGAGCACTGACTGTTCTTTCAGAGGTCCTGAGTTCAATTCCCAGCAACCACATGGTGGCTCACAACCATCTGTAATGAGATCTGGTGCCCTCTTCTGGCCTGCAGGGACACATGCAAGCAGAATATTGCATACATAATAAATAAATAAACCTTTAAAAAAAAAAAAAGACAATTAGGGCTGAGAGATGGCGCCACAGTTAAGAGCACGGCCGATCTTCCAGAGGAGCTGGCTTTGATTCCCAGCATCCATGTGGCAGCTCAAAACTGTCTACAACTCCAGTTCCAGGGGATCTGATGGCCTCCTCTGGCCTCTGTGGGCACTGCACACACATGACAGACAGACATACATTCAGGGAAAACATCTAGACACACTCATGACATGACATGACATGACATTTTTTTTTAAGATTTATTTATTTATTATGTATACAGCATATATGGCTGCAAGCCAGAAGAGGGCACCACATCTCATTACAGATGGTTGTGAGCCACCATGTGGGTGCTAGGAATTGAACTCAGGACCTCTGGAAGAGCAGCCAGTGCTCTTATCCTCTGAGCCATCTCTCCAGCCCCAACATTACATTTTTAAAAGCGATAATGAGAATCCATAGGCTGTATGCTAGTCAGATTCACAGAGCTCACAGACTACTTGGTCAAGAATCCACTGAATATTTCTTTTTCAAACTGAAGTTATAGTTATTGCAGTAAAGATGCCCATGCAACCGTTACCACGCAATGGAGTTAACTTGTAACACTGCCTGCCTCACAATGCAGTTGAATGTTCTCAAGATGTCAGCAGACATCAATTAAAGACCCTGGTAGCTTTGGTGAAACCATCAAAGTACAGTATCACTTGGGATAGAGAGAGAGTTCTGACAGACAGGCAATGGTGGCGCACGCCTTTAATCCTAGCACAAGGGAGGGAGAGGCCATTGGACCTCTGTGAGTTCGAGGCCAGCCTGGACTACAAATCAATTTCCAGGACAGCCAGGGCTGTTACGCAGAGGGAAAAAAAATGAAAGAGAGATGTGGTTCAGTCAGTAAAGTACTTGCTATATAAATATGAAAGTACTATGAAGAAAGCAGGGAGTGGAGGTGTGTTTGTAGTCACAGTGCTAGGGAAACTGAGGCAGGAGGATTGATGTAGCTTGCCAACCAGTCAGCTTATCCTGGTCATCGTCAGCTCCAGGCCCTGTAAAATACCCTGTCTCAAAACACAAGGTGGACCCAGGATGTTGGCACAAATCTTTAATCCCAGCTCTCAGGAGGCAAAGGCAAGTGGAGATCTTTGAGTACAAGGCCATCCTGATTTTTACATTGTCAGTACCAGGTCAACCAGAGGTACATAGTCATAGTATGATTCTGCTCAAAAAAAGAAAAAAAGAAAGAAAGAAAGAAAGAAAGAAAGAAAGGAAGGAAGGAAGGAAGGAAGAGAGAGAGAGAGAAAGAAAGAAAGAAAAAGAAAAAAGTGGGTGGTGTCTGAGGAATAATATCCAAGAGTGACCTCAGGCCCCTACACACACACACATACATATGTATAAAGTATAATACAACTTTATGTTAATAAAGATGGACTAGAGTGTTTTTTTGTGATGACTGTCAATGTACAAAAAAAACCCCATACCATTATACCTATTATCTCAAAGGGAGTAAAAATTGTTTATTCTGGAGCCAAAGTTCAATGACTGTGGCCCAGGAAACATGGAACTAAGTTGCAGTTTCATGAGGTATTACACTAGCAGGACAAAGGAAGTCATAAATTAAGACAATTTAAAATTTTTATTGGTGGGTTTCTATTGCTGTGAAGGGACACCATGATCCCCGCAACTCTTATAAAGGAAACCACATTTAATTGGGGTGGCTGGCTTACAGTGCAGAGGTTCAGTCCTTTAGCACCACAGAGGGGAGCATAGCAGTGTGCAGGCAGACATGGTGCTAGAGAAGGAGCTGAGAATGCTTACATCTTGACACACAGGCAACAGAAAGTAGTCTCAGCCACTGGGAATGGCTTGAGCACATATGAGACCTCAAAGCCTGCCTCCACAGTGACAAACTTCCTCCAACAAGGCCACACCTTCTCCAATAAAGCCACACCCCCTAGTCATGCCGCCCTTTGGGGGTCCATTTTCCTTCAAACCACCACAGTGGGTACATGAGAGAGGTGGTGAATCTCCTCTAGGCATCAGATTCCATCTGATGAGATTCTCAGCTTTTGGGCTAGTGGTCTGTTAGATTCCAAAGGTTTTCATCTGTTAGTCACAAGATGTTAATTCCAAAATATAGGTGGGCAAGGGATAGCTGCTCAGTGAAAGCTCACCTGAGATAAGGGTCCGGACCTGCGGCATTACAACCTCCCTGCATCGCTGCTGTTCTAACCGGTCCACCAGTCTCTGGGTACACAGCTTCTTTCCAGAAGCTCTTGTTTGCAGACCAAAAACAACACAGTTTTTGTTGATCGCTCACACAAGGTGCTCAGTTGAATCAGCAAATCTGCCCCGCCCAGCCACGGAAGCGCTGGGCTGCTGAAAACTCCATCAGGTCCCAGCTGCCTTGTGACAAACACAAGGCCAGGGAGGGGTAGCGGAAGGGGAGGGAGGCGCTGGGCAATCCCACATGTGTTGCTTCAGCTCCTATTTCATCAGTCAGGATGAATCCCTTGGAGCCTTCCAACCGCTGGAGGTGGAGAAGTTCCGTGTCAGTGGTACCTGGAAAGGGGAAAGAAACTGGATATTGAAATCATTTCTGCCACACCCCATTCCCAGTGATCCGGAGCTTTGGATGATTTCCTAGAACAATGTAGGGCTAGAAAGAAACAGACCTGGAGAGGCAAAGCTAAGGCTACACAACAGGGGGTGGAAGTCATGCACTGGGATTCCCATGCCTAGGCTGGAGCCTCTGAGCAAGGAGCTCCAGAGAGCTGTGAGCAAATGAGAACGCCAGTTACTGAGTCCTGAGAAAGTCCTCATGTGGCCATGACCAACCTGCCATAAAGTTTGTTTTAGTCGACTTTGTTGTCACACCAAGTGGCATTTTTCCCTCAGGTAACATTAAATGAATCGCTTGATATCTGACACCACCCCTACCTGTTCTCCATAACCTATGGTCCTTGCATCCCAGAGAATGAGAGATATCTGGGGGTTTCACAGGAATCTGCATTCCTAGGTCTCACCCAAGATGTTATAAATCAGAATCCCTGACAATCAGGACTGGGGAGACAGCTCCTTCAGTAAAGGGCTTGTAGTGCAAGTATGAGAACATGAGTTCGAATCCCAGGTACTCAGAGAGAAGCCAAGTGTGGTGACATCCCAAGCACTCAGTAGATGGAGACAGGCAGATCCCGAATATGCTCTAGGCAGTCAGCCTACCCACTACCCAGGTCCAGGTCCAGTGAAAGAACCTATCTCAAAAAGTAAGGTGGAGAATGGGGGGGGGGGGATGGGATGGCATTTACCTCTGGTCTCCTCTCCTCGTGTGAATGTTTTGTGTGCCCATGCGCACACTCGCACACACATACATTTTCACAGGCCACATACAGCACCACACACATAGACACCATATACAGTACCATACACAAAATAGAAGTTCTGAAAACCCAGGATATTGGTTCTCTTAGGGGATTTTCCTGCAGTCTAGACTTTGAGATCTGGTTTTAGACTTTCCAGGACCCAGGGTGGATCTGAGATCTGGCCTGGGTTTGGGTCCTAGGTGAATTCCTGTAGCAGCTCTTCATCAGACAGTCTGTCCTTGGACCCTAGAGGCATGTGGTAAGGTCAGGCAAGGCTATGTGGGGACTGTCTTTAGTGAGGAAGACTTGGAAGCGTGGAAACTGGGCTGATTTTGAGATTCTGTCTACCAGTCCTGGGGAGGATTGGTAGAACACAGTAGCTTTGAGAACAAGTTTGTAGACAGGTAGCTACGAGACTGGACACCACAGGGATGGAGAAGAGCCCAGCTGCCGTTGTTGAGTTTCTAACATCTTGTTTATAATCCTGGCTTAATTCTTTCCCATTTATGGTGAGCTTAGGAGAAAGAGCAACTAACAGCTACTCTATGAGTCCACCCCTCCGTATAAATAGGACTGTTGTGTGTGTGTGTGTGTGTGTGTGTGTGTGTGTGTGTGTGTGTGTGGAGGGTGCAAGTCTTTAGTCTTAGCACTCTGGAGGCAGAGGCAGGCCAATCTCTGTGAGTTTGAGGCCAGCCTGGTCTACAGAGTGAGTTCCAGGACAGCCAAACAGCCAAGGCCACACAGTGGAACCCTGTCTCAAAAAAAGAAAAAAAAGCAAAAAACAAACAAACAAACAAACAAAAACATTGTGCTTTCTTACTGTTCTGTTATTTGCCAGCTTAGATTCCCAGTGCCCATTTTGTTTGGGTATTAGCATTTCCAATCAAATTTCTAGAAGAGGGGATTTTTATCAGCTTGTTCATCATGTTTTTATGAGCTGTGGAAGTTTTCAAACTTTCTGGCACATGCACTCTGCCTTCCTTCCTCTCCTCTCTATCCTTCCTCTTAAGTATTTTATAACTGCCCTATCCGCTCCTGGTATAGACTTTTCTTTCATTTAAAATAATGTTTCCAAGAGCCATGTCCTTTAAAAGTTTACACTACAGAAAGCTATCTAAATGTAAACCAGATAAGTCACGGGCAAAATAGGTTGCAAATATGGGGGAGGATTAGAGCAAGCATATGCTTGTGCTTAAGAAAGTGTGTCTGCCTAAACACCTAAACACACGGGGGGAGGGGCGGGGGGGGGGGGGGGGACACGACTGCATAGAGAAGGGACCACTATCCCTGAGCAGAAGAGGATTTCCCAGTTGTTACATAAGCAACTAGAATCCTAGAACGACCTTCAACATCTTTGGCCTACAGAATATCCTTGAGCAGACACCTAGAGTTGTAAACAATTGGTACCAGATGAGTAAAAAGAGAAAATCAATTCCATTTACTTTCCCACCTCATTTATTTCCGGAGCACTGCAGACAAGTAAAAATAGTCCACGTGTCTCAGCATCTGGGAGTCCTTATCTTTTCATTTGATAGCAAGGCTGTCTGTGGCTATTGGCATCAAAAATATCTCAAAATCTGATCAAGTGTAGCCTTTTCTACAAGAAATTAACATAAACTATACTTCAGAACCAGTGTAGAAGACAGGTTGTGTTAAAATATTATATTGTTTATGTATCTTTGTGAGTATATGTGCATGTGTGTATGTGGGTACCCAAAGACGCCAGAAGAGGGCATCTGATTTCTTGGGGCTAGAATGACAGGCATTTGTGAATTGTTTAGTGTGAGCACTGGGATCTGAATTTGAGTCAGGACTGAACAGTAACCACTGAGCCACCTCTTTATCCTTCCTCCCCTCCTGACTGGACTTGAACTTGTTATGCAGACCAGGAAGGCTTAGCTCTTTAGTGGACCTTTGGCCTCTGCCTTTCATATACTGGCATTAAAGGCATTTACCATCACACACAGCAAATCATTACCATGTTTCAAACAAACAGAGAGGAAAAATAATATATAAAAATAATGGTTATACTCAAGCGAGAGATCCTGTATTAAAGCAAGAAGCAGTCCTACTATGCTAAATATCAGCCTCCTGCATAATGTGACTTTTTCCCCCTTCTGTGAAGGTGGTCATTTTCGGTTTGCTGTCTCATCCATGGTGTTGATAATGACTGATAGCTGAAGTGTTTTTCTGATAAAGGGCAATGAGTCCTCTTTATGCAGAGCCCTGGTTGCCTGGAACTCTGCGGTCTGGACGAGCTGTAATGTAGATCTTAACCTCTGACCATGTTTGGAGAATGGCCAAATGAAGGCAGAAAAGTCTGAGCCTGTGAAAGACCACAAGGAAAGTTCTTGGCAAAATCAGATGAAAAAACAGAGTTCACGAACTCCCAGTGGTGACGTCGTCTTTAATCTTTTCCCTGTCCCTTGTTTTGGGAACCATATCAGAATTTGTTTTAAAAAATTATTTTATTTTTTTATGTATGCACATGAGTGTTTTTGCCTGCATGTATATCTGGGTGGTATGTGCCTACATGGACAGATCCTCTGGAAATGGATGCCACTCTGTGGGGTCTGAGAATCTTTTTTTTTTTTTTTTTTGCAAAGTAGAAAATTTTGGAGCTTTGTATTTTTTTTTTCCCATGACTAATTTGATGGTGGAATGAAATTTCCACTAGGAGCCAGAGACTTATATCTTTTTTAAAAAGTAAATGAATAAAAACATTTATAATGGAAAATATTAGTGACTCCTTTAGATCTTCATCCAGCTTTGAGAATCCTAAACACATGAAGATGGTTACTGAAATCCACAAGTGGTCAAATGCAGAGGACAACTAACTGTGGGGTTCCCATCCCCAACTGGTACATCTACACCACGATCCCTGTATCTAAGGCTCAGGGAGCATCAAGGAGGACCAGAAGAGTTACTGCAAGAACAACAAACAAACAATCAAACAAACAAACAAATAACAAGAAAGAAAAGAGGGGGCGGGAGAGATGGCTCAAATGCACTGGCTGCTTTTCCAGAGGACCCAGGTTCAATTCCCAGCACCCACACGGTTCCTTTATAAGAGCGGCCAGTGCTCTTAACCACTGAGCCATCATCTCCCCAGCCCCAGATTTGTTTATCTTGATAGAGGTCTTTGATTTATCTGATGGATTTCTATCTGAGGCACTGTCTGTCTCTCTTATCATGTTGGCTGATGTCTAGATACATCGATTCAGAATTGAAACATGATGATAGTATAATTCTATGACTCCTTCATTTTTGGGACAAACTAAGCAAGCTCCCTTATTTCCCAGACAGCTCCCAGAAGCGCAGTTCACAAAGCAAAGGCAAGATGCATGCTTACTTTTTTAAAAAATTGTGCTTCTTTAAAGGCTACTAATATTCTAACAGATAGTGACCAATTAGTTGGTTTTTCAGTAACATTATGAACGTATCTTATGAGGGCTGGAAAGATGCCTCAGAGGTTAAGGGTACTTACTACCTTTACAGAGGACTGGAGTTTGAATCCCAGCATCCACATGGCAGCTCACAACCATCTGTAACTCCAGTTCCAGAAGATCTAATGCTTCTCTGACCTCCACAAACTCCAACACTCACACATATAAAATAATATACATATGTATATGCATATATGCCACATATATGCACATACCATATTTATGCATATATACATATCATACCATATATATGTATGTATGTGCACATACATATCTTCTGCATTTCAATCTATTCTAGCTATTATCATTGTTGTTGCTCCAATCAACTCATCTTTTGCCAGTAGGGGTTGCTTCAAACTGGCCACTGAATCCTTCTGATGTGGTCCTTGTAGGTCTTTATAGTTTATATCTGATGTGGCAAGATAGTCTGAGCATATCATGTCTCAATCTGGATTTGGAATTGGCCATCTTCCTAGAGACCTCTGACCCCTTTCCATGGGAAGTCGAATTCGAGATGACAGCATGTTCACTGACACTGGTTGGGACATTATTTTTAGGCCTTAAAGCAGACAGAGAGAGAGAAATGTTTTTAAGAGAGAATGGATTCCTAGCACAGAGAAGAGGGGCACTGGAGATGTCCAATGCTTGGGTCTACTGAGTCATTTGTAAAAAGATGGATCAATCAAGGGACCACTCACAGGACGACTGCACAGCATCAGGCCAAGGCATAAGTCCAGATCAGCCCGGAAGGAGCCTTGATTGGTGTTGGTTGTATGGTGGGTGGTAGATTTCCAGATAGAACTGGAATAGGTGAGAGGTGACAACAGGCATTTGCTTGATTTCGCTTTCTTTCTTTCTTTTTAGACAAGGTCTTACTGTCTAGCCCTGGCTGGTCTGGAATTCTTTATGTAGACAAGGTGGCCGTGGTCACAAATATCAGCCTACCTCTATCTCCCAAATGCTAGGATTAAAAGTGTGTAACTACCATTTCTTTGTTTTTTATTTATGTGTATGTGTATGGGTGTTTTGCCTGTATGTTTATCTATGGCCTGTTTGTGTGCCTGGTGCCAAAGGAGGCCTTAAGAGGCTCCCCTGAGACTGGGGTTACAGACAGTTGTGAGCTGCTGAGAATTGAACCTGGGTCCTCTGGGAAAGCATCCAGTGTTCTTAACCACTGAGCCATCTCTCCAGCTCTTACTTCTTGGATGTTGTTGTTGTTGTTATTGTTATTGTTGCTTGAGAGAGAGTCTCACTATGTAGCTCTGGCTGGCCTGGAACTCACGATGTAGAGTAGCTGGGCCAAGAGCTGGAATCGAAGGCATGCACCACCATCCCCCAAGGGCATTTTTAGCTGAGACACCAAGAAGTGGTGAGAGCAGTGTGGAAACACCAGGGAAGCTGATTTAATGGAAAAAAAAAAAAAAAAAGAAAAAAAGAAAAAAAAAAAAAGCAAGCAAGCAAGCAAACAAAACCAGAATTCATCTACTGTGTGTGGAGCGTCTGCCAAGGCTGCACTGTTTCTTGGAGAACCCAGCTCATCCCTTTATTCACAGCACCGTATCTTCCAGTCCCCAAAGTGCCTGGAACTGGAAGGGAAGAGAAGGGCTGCTCAGAGGTCCTGTCCTAGCCTTTGTCTCCTCCATGTTGACCTTCAACAAACTTTTCACATGTAACAAAATTATTCTGGAATATCTTATCTTCTGGAGATGTTTTCTCGCTAACGTTTCCTTTAGCTTCCTCCTTGGAGCCTACTACAGATTCATGAGGCTTGTAAAGATGAGCACCAAAGAGCCCACTGGGTCGTATAAGTGCTCCGTCTTTATGGCATTTTGACCTGTGAAGAGTCACTTGCAGTGTCCCTTGGCTGTACTTTGAAACCATTGGAGCAGGTATCATCACAGGCAAGTAAGTATGGAGAGATCCAAGAACCAAGAGAGTGCTTGAGAACACAGAAGCAGGATGGATGGCAGCCTTCTTTCTCTAAGGAGGGGATGTCTCCGAGTCCACTGGATCATGTCGTTTGTGGTACAGTGACAAATCAGATGTCAAAGGTGACAAGCACAAAGACTGTGAACATCACCAGATGCACTCCAGGATGGACACTCTTTTCCTGCGGGATGCCAAGCCCTAGTTACAACTTCCCAGAGCTGATTGGTGGACACCACAGTCGTCCCAAATGTCGACTTCTGGCAGATATCCACACCTGGAACAGGCTTGTGGGTCCTTTCCCCTACATTCCATTCCCTAGAGTAAGGAGATAGCCCTGAGTTACTCTTGGCCTGGCCTCTCCCATTGGCCAAGGCCCTGTGACTACTGTCTGACCAAAGAATGGGCCTTCCCAGGCAGCAGAATCAGCCCAAGTAAACATTGCAGATGTGGGTACAGTGCACTGCAAGTTCAATGGTGAATATATAATGAACTCTTTCCTCTAGTGCCCAATAGCAGGTGGTAAAATAAATAAATAAGATACAACCAAGACGGTTTCCCTGTTATGACTGTGGAATTGGAGATAATCCCATTAATCAGCCACCCAGAGTTGTGTCTCCTTGGTGTCCTGACCCAGAAGTGGGTATCTCTCCGTGACTTTCAGAGTCCTTTGGTGATAAGAGATTTCTGGTGTTGTCGGGGAATATAAATTCAAGTTTTATTACTGAATTTTCTGGCAATGAATTCACAAAAGCCTCTGGGTGTCATTTCACTGTGTCACCACCTGACATTTAAGGATGGCTGAAGGACTTGGGGGAGGGGGGGAAGAAAAGGAAGTCTCATTGTTTTCGTTTTGAAACCTATTTCTAAGTAAACCAACTCATTAGAATTCAAAGGGAGCTCTAAAATTCAGCCTTTAGACTGCAACCTTGTGCAGACTGCACAATGCTCTTCATTTTCCTGTCACATTAAAAATTACTACCTGGAGCTGGGGCCGGGGAGATGGCCCGGCAGGCTGAGATACCTGCTTGCAAGCTGTTGACCTGAGTAGCAGTCTTAGGACTTTGTAGGAGAGAACCGACTCCTTCAAGTTGTCCTCTGACCTAAACACTCACACACACACACACACACACACACACACACCACCACACACACACACACACACACACACACACACACTTGCACATTCGCTCATACCCCCAATAAATAAAATGTAAAAAAAATAAAATAAAATAAAATGCACTGTTTTGATTAAAAAAAAAAAAAAACTCTTCTATTTTTATCATTACTAAGAACTCAAGAATGAATTCAGCGATGGACCATACCACAATGTTTACTTTGAAAATGGTAACAAAGGCAACCTTCCAAGGTCAAATAATGCCACTATAACAAGAAAACACGGAGCATCCTCAACTGATGGGACATTAGGATCCCCACATTATTCAGTCAGTTGGCTCTTGAAGCAATAGTTAAGGAATGATGGAAGATCTTAGTAGAATAAAACAGTGGTCAATTCTAGACCAGAGGTTTCCAACAGCAGCTATACATTAAAAATTAAAATCAGGAGAGGGGAATAATTTTAAAGTTTTGATGCTACAGCCAGCAAGATGGCTTTGTGGGTAAAGCATTTGTTGAGCAAGCTTGACAACCTGAGTTCAATCCCTAGAACCCACATGAAAGTGGAAGGAGAGAGCTGAGTCCACCACAAGTGTCCTCTGACCTCCACATGTGCACCATGGCATGCACACACACACACACACACACACACACACACACACACACACACACACTAATAGAGATGGATACAACAAATTTAAAATGTTGATTAGCTTTTAACATTTACCAACTATGTGACCTTAAGCTTTCCAAACCTTAATTTCTTCCTCAAATAAAGGTCTGATTAGAGAATGAAATGCAAAACTGGATGTAAGCTGATTTTCTCCTCTCCTCAGATGACATCCAACCTTAAGAACTAGAGAAAACGAGGCTGACTTCACACAGCCTGGTTAAATATGTTGAACCAACAATAAAGTTCTTCCCAACGACCCACCAGCTACCTTCATTCTCTCTACATATATTTCAGTAATTGGCATGCTCTAGTAGGGTCTTCAATGAGATAACAGATATGACTCCTGATACCAAGGCCTACCACATAGCACGCACTCAGCGACAATTTGCTGATTGCAATTACCTATTGCGCTTTACTGTATGTCACTTAATGAAACAGATGAGCATTTTTGTTTTTTTAGGGTAAGCAAATTGTGTTTTCATCCTACAGAGTTTGTATTGTGTGGAACACTCTCCCATGGAGTCCCAAGCACTTCATGGAGCATAATTAGTAATATTATACTTCTACCAGGCAATCTTTGTGTGTGTGAAGAAAATTGTCTGAAGGGCAGAAAACAATGGACTTAAACGCAAAGGTACCCTGTATGTCAGTCACTAAGGAGGGAGGGAAGGAAGGGAATCGCATTCTATCAGCAAAGTAAAGACGTTGATCAGTTCGCTGATTTCTTATTTGATGCCAGCTTTCTTGTCTGCCCACTGCCTTCCTCAAACATGATCTGGGAAAACATTTGGACGATTGGGAGTGATTCAGTTCCATTTATATTGTATTTCTGTAGAAGGTTGGATCAAGTCTACCAAGGAAAGAAAGATGTCAATGTCCTTAGCCATCAGATCAGCGGACTTCCTGCCAAATGGACGTGACCAGAGGCCAAGGGGAGCCTTCTGATCAGGAAGGCAGCAAGAGGGCAGGATGACACCAGCTCTCTTTACAGGCTTGCAGTTGATTAACAGCGCCGTTGGAGATTTTAAAAAGAGGGTGACTACAACGATGATGTCATCCACTTAGCAGTAAGCAGCAGCTTGCAGCTGTACCTGCGGTCAGATCAAGGTCAGAGTGCACAAGGCAGATAGTCTGTTACAAGGGAAATCTCACTCTTTCGCTCAGATATTTATCTTGTGTAAAAATTTAAAGCTATTTGGTTCTGTTTCTATAAATTCCAACTGCCTGTTGCTTTTGGAGTTAATGAAATTAAATTTTCAAGGAAAAAAATGTGATTTCATTTTATCTTATTTCATTGTTTGGGACAAGTATCTCAGGGAGTCCCGGCTGGTCCCTGACTCACTACCTAGCTGAGGATGACCTTGAGCTCCCACCTCCAGCTTTCAGGTGCTGAGAACATTAGAAGTGTGCCACCATAACCAGATAAAAAGTGATTTTTTTTTTTTTTTACTATATTCATTGATTCATTCAATAAACACATATTGCAAGCCTACCATGAGTTCATCCCCACTTTGTCACATGCCCTCCACCATCCAAACCCGGGTCTGTTAGAGGAAGCCCGGTGAGATCAGACTTTATGGATCATGTGACAGATGTCCTGAGATGTCAACTAGATACTGAGGGTACAGTTGGTGCTTAGGATGACTTGAAGGTGTCTTCTAAAGCTTCTGCATTACAAATCTAATCCCACTTCTAACAGTATCGAGAAGTGGGTCCTTCAAGAAATGAAAAACAATTAGCTGCCGTCTTATCCAACTCAATCAGGATTGGTAGTTGCTCGGTTTAGGGGCCTGTGAGGGCTCAGTGGCTAAAGGCGCTTACCTCCAACCCTCAAGATCTGGGTTCAATCCCTGGGACCCACAGGGTGAAAGGAGAGAACTGATTCCTGTGAATTGTCCTCTGACCTCCACATATGTGCTGTGGCATGCATGTATCCATACATATCCACACCCACACAGAAGCTTTAAAAGGAGCTGCAATTAATTCTTTAAAATTCCATTTGCTAGCCAGGCAGTGGTGGCGCACGCCTGTAACCCCAGCACTCGGGAGGCAGAGGCAGGTGGATCTCTGTGAATTCGAGACCAGCCCTGGTCTATAAAGCGAGTTCCAGGACAGCTTCCAAAGCTACAGAGAAACCCTGTCTCAAAAAAAAAAAAAAAAAATTCCATTCACACCAGGCTGTAGTGGCGCACGTATTTAATCTCAGCGCTCAGGAAACAGACGTAGGTGTATCTCTAGGACTGTCTTGTTTACACAGTGAGTTCCAGGCTAGCAAAGACTACATAATGAGACCCTGTCTCAAAATAAACAACAACCCAAATTCAGTTAGCAGAAATGAATACAATCTATTAAAGAAAAAGAACATGGGTTGGGGATACAGCCCAATTAGTAGAGTGCTTGCCTAGTGCTTGCACAAAACCATGGGGGTGTGATCCCTAAAACTGTACAAAGGGTCGTGGTCTGCATAAGTCATGGACGTGTGATGTAATCTCAGTACTTGGAAGATGGAGGCAAGAGGATCAGAAGTCTAAGGGCATCCTTGGATACTACTTTGCAGTTTTGATGCCAGCCTGCGTTATATACGACCCTATCTAAACAAGCATGAATAGCCGGGCAGTGGTGGCACCAGTCTTTAATCCCAGCACTCTGCAGGCAGAGGCAGGTGGATCTGTGAGTTGGAGCTTAGCCTGGTCTACAGTGCTAGTTCTAGGACAGTCGGTGCCCCACAGAGAAACCTTGTCTTGAAGACAACAACAACAAAAGACCATGACCAAAAGCCACTCGGAAAGGGTGTGTTTCAGCTTACAGTTCCATGTCACAGTCCATCACTGAGGGAAGTAGGGCGAGGAACTCAAATAGAGCAGGAACCTGGAGGCAAGAGCTGATGCAGAAGCCATGGAGGAGTGCTGCTTACTGACTTGCTCCCCATGGTTTTCCCAGCCTGCTTTCTTATAGAACCCAGGACCACCCATCCACAAGTGGCACCACCCACAGTGAGATGGTCCCCCGCATCAATCATAAATCAAGGTAATGCAACACAGCCTTGCCCAAAGACTGATCTATTAGGGACATTTTCTCAATTGCTGCTGCTGCTTCTGCTTCTTCTGCTTCTTCTGCTTCTCCTTCTCCTTCTCCTTCTCCTTCTCCTTGTCCTTGTCCTTCTGCTTCTCCTTCTCCTTCTCCTTCTCCTTCTCCTTCTCCTTCTCCTTCTTCTTCTTCTCTTCTTCCCAAATGAGTCTAGCTCATGTCAAATTGACATTAAAAAACTAGTCAGGGCCGGGTGGTGGTGGTGCACGGCTTTAATCCCAGCACTCGGGAGGCAGAGCCAGGTGGATCTCTGTGAGTTCGAGGCCAGCCTGGGCTACCAAGTGAGTCCCAGGACAGTCAGAACTGCACTTAGGAGACAGAGGCAAGCAGAGATTTGTGAAATTTTTTTTTTTCAAGACAGGGTTTTTCTGTGTAGCTTTGGTGCCTGTCCTGGATCTTGCTTTGTAGATCAGGCTGGCCTTAACTCAAAGAGATCCACCTGGCTCTGCCTCCCAAGTGCTGGGATTAAAGGCATGCGCCTCCACCGCCCGGCCTGTGAAATTTTTTAAGGCCAGCCTGAGATGCATAGGGAATTCCAGGACAGCCAGCGGCTATACAGTAAAACTTTGTCTTACAAAAAAAAAAAAGGTACTATATTTGCAAAGACAGTGTTCTTTCACATCCATTATCTCGATTAGTCTCAGAACAGTGTCATGAGGTTGATGACGCCTTTTCCATTTTGAAGAAGACAATGAAACTCAGAGGTGGTCTGTGACAAGTGCTGTATATAGATCACCCAAGTGGGCAAACGACTGTTCTAGAGAAAATAAGAGACCTGGTCCTTTAATAAGCCTGGTCCTTTAAAAATCTTCCGCCAGGATGAATTAAGGCCAAAGATCGGTAAATGATCTCCCTTTTACCCCATGGTCCAGTAATGCCCAAACCTGTTGAAGGTGGAAACAGTACTGCTGAGCTGAAGACTTGCTTTTCCTTCCAAGAGTGTGTTAAAGCCTGTAAGATTAAAGTGAAATCAAGTTCATTGGGAGGTCTCCTTTTTAATTAGTTTGTTCTGGGATTTCATAACCTCTCTGGAAGCAGCTCTACATTCCATCACAGAGCACCTTGAAGCTGGGATGGAGGACCCTTGTGTGAGTCTGGTTAGCTTAAAGGGTTGGGATAATTGAGGTATAGCATCATTACTGGCTTGTGATAATGTCTCCCTTTGTTAGCTCGGAGGAGGACACATTAAAAATTAAAGGGCTATTTAAAAAGTCAACTCCATGACACATCCCTATGTAGGTCAGTGAATAAATACAGGAGAATACAGACAGGAAAAGACGTCCTTCCCGCCAGCCCTGATCCGTTCCTGGATTTGGGTCAGCCCTCCTTCACAACTTTGGTGACCTTTCTCGACACTCAAGGTGAGAAATTCAGAATTCAGAGGGGGGCTAAAAAGGTAAGAACAAACCTTGAATCATTTAGTGTGAAGTTGATTTAAATTTATTCCACTGAAGGGAAGCTTTCTTATTAGTAAAGGGAATGAGCTGCACCCTCATAAAGAACCTTTCTATCTCTTAAGCTGAGCGTAGTAGCACACCACTGGGAGAGAGGCAGAGGCAGGTGAATCCTTGTGAATTGAAGGATAGCCCGGTCTATATTGCAAGTTCCAGGGCTACATAGTAAAGACTCTGTCTCCAAAAATAAACAAATGATTAGAATTCAGGTTAAAATGTTATACCAGGGCTGGAGAGATGGCTCAGAGGTTAAGAGCACCAACTGCTCTTCCAGAGGTCCTGAGTTCAATTCCCAGCACCCACATGGTGGCTCACAACCAGCTGTAATGAGATCTGGCACCTTCTTCTGTATACATAATAAATAAATAAATCTTAAAAAAATAAAATAAAATGTTATACCAACATTTAGGGCACTTTGTTTAGGCTGTTTTGGTTGAAACAGGGAAGGAGGCTCATTCTCTCTGATAATTATACCTCAAGGCCTCAGTGACATTGTGGTGTTTGCTGTTTTTCTCTCTCTTTCTTTCTTTTTTAAAGAATATTTACTTATTTTTATTTTATACATGTCAATGTTTTACCTGCATGTATGTGTACCCTGTGCATGCCTGGTGCCCTTGAAGGTCAGATAGTCATGACCTACATGTAGGTGCTGGGCATTGAACCCCAATGCTTTGGAAGAGCAGCCAGTGCTCTTTACTTCTGAAGAATCTCTCCAGCCCTCCAGGTTTCCTGATATAATGAATTGCCTGATGGGTGGAAAATGGAATGGAGAAAACTCCAAGAGGGGGAAACTAGAGCTAGAAGATTCTTGCATCCATCACTCAGGTAAAGACCACTGATACAGATTAAGATGCTAGTGACAACCGTAATGGAGGCAGAAGAAGTTGAGCTAAAGCCTGAGAGTCAAAGATGTGCTGCTGAGGAATTTGGTTTAGGGATTCAGGAAAAGAGGAAATCAAAGCCATTCTTCAGGTCTTCACCAGAGCTATTGATCAAGATTTGGAGAAACAGAGTATTGGAATATGAGAAGGCTAGATTTTCCCTTTTCTTTTCTCTTCTTCTTCTCCTCCTCCTCCCTCCCTCCCCCCACCCTGCTCTGCCCTCCCTCCTCTTTCCTCCTTCTTCTTTTTGAAATAGGGTCTCAAGTAACCCAGGCTAGCTTTGGCTTCACATTTGCTAAGTAACTGACGGTGGCCTTGAACTTGTGATCTTCCTTGCCACTACCTCTCGAATTCCTGTTTATAGTGTGCTGAGTACTGAACTCAGGACTGCATGCATACTAGGCAAGCACTCTACCATCTGGGCCATATCCCCTAGCTGTCAGCTTTCCAGCTGAAGCTGCCTATTAGAATCACAACTGGGGGCTGAGGGCTCAACCACTGTGAGTGTGCAGACTCTCAGCACACACTCGAATCTTTATCCATGCCCTTGTGGCTCGGGAAGAGTTAAGATATCTGCAGGATAAGAGTCCCACACACAGGAGTGTTTGAGGCGCAGACAGCTGGGCTGGTATTTCCTGTTTCTGACTGTCTCCTTGCTCACAAACCACAGGACCTCTTGGAAACACTTGTCTGGGAATTCTCAGGGTGGCTCAGCCTGGCTGCAGGGGGCACCCAGATCCACCTCCCAACCTTCTCTGACGGAGGCTCTGGGTGCTATATAAATATCCCAAGAGCTTGGAGTTTTCATAATGAGTCTCTGTTTGTGTTTCTCTTCTGCTGGAGCGCAAGGAAGGTTGTCAGATCACGGTAGTGTGTTTGCTTCCCAATTGTTGGAATGACTGAAATTCACACATCAGCCTACTCTTTATGCCAGATTGTCCCCAGTGAACATCATCTCCATCTCCACCCTTGTGGAGTCTCCTTCCACACTGTCTCAGGGCTGAAGCTGCTACAGAACACCCCAGGGTTACCGATAGGCATTGATGGGTTGACTTCTTATGTCCTGCTGGCATGTCAGCTTCTACCTGGTTGTCCTTGGCCAAAGCAGGACACCATATTGGGAAGACACTCAAACAATTCTACAAAGCGATTGTGTGAGCTGGGTATGGTGGTTCACACCTTCAGTCCCACTACTGAAGGCAGAGGCAGAGGCAGAGGCAGAGGCAGGCGGATCTCTGTGAGTTTGAGACCAACCTGGTCTACAAATCAAGTTTCAGAACAGCCAGTTTCTTTCATAAAGAAATCCTATGTTGAACAAAACAAAGAGTGATTGTGTGGGGGGCGTTTACCCCCCAACCCCACAGCTCCCCAGAGTTTTCTTGAGTGTGAGCAGCAGGAAATATTAGATAGAAGGATTTATAGTGAGGAGATACACAGATAGAAAATAAAGGATAGCCTAGAGAGGGCCTGGAACCTATTCCAATGGGCCCCAACTGGCTCTGCCCCAGGGTATTTATAGAGCCGCCAAGGGATGGAGCAAAAGACCTCCTCCCCCAGCACAGCCAAGTGCAGACCATTTCAGACACCTGCACTCAGGCCCGTGTGGTCCTAATCATCCTTTGTGCTGACCTGCTGGGTAAAGCCATGAGGAACCCAAAAACGGGCTCCCAAGGTTGCGGAGAGGTGTAGAGCCCCCCTGCCAACAGCCATGCCGTTTTGCCAGCAGTGTGAAGCAGCCCCTTGGCCTTGGCTCTTCCAGCTCCCATCAAGCCTTCCTAAAGCTTCAGCTGGCAGCATGACACAGCCTGAGTCTGGCCAGAGCCACCCATCCACACTACAGAGTTAATTCCCAACGTGGGGAAAACAGCAAGAGATAAATGATTGCTCACTCTGGAAGTAGAGGCAAAAGAAGCAGATGTTCAAGGTCATCCTCAGCTATGTAGGGGGTTTGGGGCAGCCTGGTCTACATGAGATGCTGCCTTAAAAAATATATAGTTTGGGGGGCTGGAGAGATGGCTCAGTGGTTAAGAGCACTGGCTGCTCTTCCTGAGGTCTTGGGCTCAATCCCCAGCACCTACACAGTGGCTCACAACCACCTATAATGAGACCTGGTGCCCTCTTCTGGTGTGCAGGCCTACATGCATGCAGAACACTGACTGTATACATAATAAATAAATACTTAAAAAAATAAAAAGGTTTTAAAAAGTAAAAAACAAATAAAGATGAATGAGTGTTACTATATTTGGGATGATTTACTGTGTAACAAGATGTAGCTAATTCATCCTTAAAGAGAGTAATACTATCTCTTTTTGTTGTTGTTGTTGTTGTTTGTCGTTGTTGTCCTTTTTCCAGACAGGGTTTCTCTGTGTAGCTTTGGAGGCTGTCCTGGATCTCACTCTGTAGCCCAGGCTGGCCTCAGACTCACAGAGATCCGCCTGCCTCTGCCTCCCGAGTGCTGGGATTAACTGAGTTCAATTTCTTAACCCCACGTGGTAGAAAGTGAGGACCAGCTCCTGTAAGTTGTCCTCTGCCCTTCACATGAGTACCATGGCATGTGGACATCATACACATCATGCACACACACACATCACACACATATACACATACATCCCACACATCCCACACACACACATACACATCACACACACACATACACACACATCCCACACATCCCACACACACACATCCCACACATCCCACACACACACATACACATCACACACACACATACACATCATACACACACATCACACACACATATACACACACATCACACACACACATACACATCATACACACACATACACACACATCCCACACATCCCGCACACACACATCCCACACATCCCACACACACACATACACATCACACACACATACACACACATATACACATACATCCCACACATCACACACACACACATACACATCACACACACACATACACATCATACACACACATCACACACACATATACACACACATCACACACACACATACACATCATACACACACATCACACACACATATACACACACATACATATCACACACACACATACACATCATACACACACATCACACACACATATACACATACATCCCACACATCCCACACACACACATCCCACACATCCCACACACACATATACATATCACACACACATATACATCTCACACACACATACACATCACACACACACATACACATCATACACACACATCACACACACACACATATACATCTCACACACACACATACACACACATGCACATCCCACACACACACACACACACACACACACACACACACACACATCAATAACATTTCTTTTAGGGAGACAGACTCTCACTATGTACCCTGGTTGGCCAGTAACTCTTAAGTAGGATAGCCTGGCCTCAGACTCAGAGCTCTCCCTGCCTCTGTCTGCCAAGTACTGAGATTAAAGGCATGTGTCCCCACACCATCCAGATAAATACGTTCTTTTAAAAGAAGAAAACTTCCCTCTGTGTTTTCCAGAAGAGAAACTATTTCTTTTTAAAGACTTATTTTATTTTTAATTATGTGTATGTATGTGGGTGGCAGTGGGGGCGATGTGCAGGCCCCTGAGGAGACCAGAGTCATTGGATCTCCCTAGAGCTGGACAGCTGGGAGCAGTATGGGCTCCGAACCATTGAGCTCTCTCTCTCCCGCCTTTAGAAAGACAAGATTTAAACAAACAACCCATGGAATTCCCAATCTCTGTGTTAAGTCCCTGATAAAACAAGTGTTCAGATGGTTTATAGATAAAGAATTGTTTAAATTGGTTCTTGATGGTGTTTTCGGGACTCAGCCTACACGACAAAACACAAAACATATTTTGGATCTGTTTTCCTACCACAAACAGTCCTGAAGTTCAGAGGAAGGAACTCTGGTGTTTCCTTTGCACCAGAGAGACTGAATTCTGCTGCTTATTCATTGGAGAACAGGAAGTTATGTGATCACGAATTCCAAATACCAGAATATTCACAGCCAAAGCGTCCTAGGACCTAATGTCTAATAAAAAAAAATTAATGTCTAATCAAAATGTGCCAGAAAAAAAGTTTTATGGCTACCAGCCCCCCCCCCCCATATTTGCTTACTTCTAACAGGAACCCAACTAATAAAATTTAAATTATAAACTCATTTTCTGTGCAAGTACCCCAAGATATCAAATGTGATCCTCCTGCTGACGATAGTTGAGAGAGCTTGGCCCCGCATGGTGGCACACACCCTTAAGTCCAGCACTAGGGAGACAGAGGCGGGAGACTCTCTGCTAGCCTGGTCTACAGAGTTCCAGGTCAGCTGAGGCTACAAAGTGGGATCCTGTTTCCAAAACAAGCAAACAAAAGCCCAAGCAATGAAGTGTTTGTGAAGGAATCTTTTAACATAGTGAATATTTTTATCTTTGTTTCTTTATTTCTTTTTTTTGGTTTTTTGAGACAGGGTTTCTCCGTGTAGTTTTGGTGCCTGTCCTGGATCTCGCTCTGTAGACCAGGCTGTCCTCGAACTCACAGAGATCCGCCTGTCTCTGCCTCCCAAGTGTTGGGACGTGCGCTGCCGCCGCCACCACCACCACCACCCAGCTAGTTCATTTCGTTTTAACAGCTAAGAAGAGCAGGGCCAGAGTAGTTCACCACAGTCTCATTTCTTGAACAACTTGAAAAGCTACTTAATCTATCTGAAAATAAGAGTGGCTGGTTGTTTTCTGAAGTCTCTCCCAGCTAAAAATCTTTTTTGTTGGGGGGAGGGAGGATTTCAAGACAGGGTTCTTTTCCTTTCCTTTCCTTTCCTTTCTTTTTTTCTTTTTTCTTTTTTTTTTTCCTTTTTAATTTTATGTGCATTGGTGTTTTCCTGGCATGTATGTCTGTGTGAGGGTGTCAGATCCCCTGGAACTGGAGTTACTGACAGTTGTGAGCTGCCATGTAAGTGCTAGGACTTGAACCTGGATCTTCTGTAAGAACAGCCAGTGCTCCTAACTGCTGAGCCATCTCTCCAGCCCCATGTACATCTTTTATGTGCTCTGAGCCCCACTCCTTTGCCTGAACTGCCATGAAAGGCAGACCTTGACCTTGGTGAAGAGCAGCCAGTGCTATGGCCTGCCAGCTGGACCCCTCCAGATGCCTGGGGCTTGCAGCTTTGGGCAGCTGACTCAAGACCAAGTGTTCTTCCCAGGAGGTAGCTCAGATACAGCTGTGAGGGACAGGCCTCTTGCCTCACTTAAGGAAGTCTGGGATGAGCTAGCTACCTCAGCCCAAGGCTCCTTGGCAGAAGGCTGAGCCTTTAGATAGAACTTCCTCGGGGTCCAAGTACCCACCCTGCCCAGGCTTGTTCCCTCCCAGCCTTCTAGGTGCTGTTTCTGAGAAACTTCTTGCCGACTCTGCCTTCGAGTCTATTTTCTTGGAACTAACCCATCCTATTGTAACACGAGGACAAGATAGTGGATAAGAAGTGCTTTGAAAACTGTACCATTACGGGCAACACTGGATACTTGTTTACCACAGTATCATGAGAATTATCTAGAAACTACCTATGACCTCCTCCGTAGCCATTCTACCATCACAGCCCAGCCAAGGAGTTTGGGGATTGGTGTGTCTACATTTTCTCTTTCTGGACATGCAATCTATGTAGGAAAGTGATGAAAACACCCCATGGGAAACTAAGAACTTCAGGACTAGCAGGTGGGTCCTCTGGGAATAGGCAGACAGAGGCTGTAGGATGGAAGAAAGTCCTTTAGCCCTTTCTGGCTAGAAACAATGGTCAACTGTTCTCAGAAAGGAGCCCAGACACAAGAGCCTAGTGGGTATGCCTCATATTTGGCTGGTGTCTAGCAGGCACTGGGGTAGCTCAGGCACGTCTCTTCTTCTTCCAACAGGCTAGAGAAGAGGATTCCGAGGGTAGGGCCAGTTGTAGAGGCTAGGGAACAAGAACTCTGTAAGGGCAGCCAAGTCCCAAAGCCTGCTGAAATAAAGTCAGCCTGGAAAGGGGACTGGAAATTGTGTGGTCAGGAGGAAGAAAGCAATGGCCGAATGTAGCAATGTTAACATGTATTATTATTATTATTATTATTATTATTATTATTATTATTATTATTTCTCTGTGTAACAGTCCTGGCTGTCCTGGAACTCACTTTGTAGACCAGGCTGGCCTCAAATTCACTGAGATCCACCTGCCTCTGTCTTCTGAGTGCTGGGATTAGAGGCATGTGCCACCACTGCCCGGCTAACACGTCTTATTTTTAAAAGTAATTAGTAAGGCCTAGATTGATAAAGAAGTATGAAGTGATTTATATGGGTTTGTGTTGTTGTTTTGATACAGGGTCTTATTATGTAGTCCTGGCTGGTCTGGAACTGGATGAGTAGACCAGGCTGATTTCGAACTCAGAAAGATCTGCCTTCCTCTGCCATCTGAGTGCTCAGATAAAGACAGGTACCAAGACAACTAGCCTGATTTATATGTTTGGCCATCTGTTCATGATTCAGAGATATTGATGTCTAGCCCCTTCACCCTCTCCCACCTCTGTGCTGGGGACCAAATGTTCCTGCTAGAGAATGATAGGTGTTCAAGTACAGTTCAACCTGGGCTACATGAGACTCTGTTTCAAAAACAGGGAGACTGGAGAAATGGTTCAGCAGGTGAAGGCACTTGCTGCTAAGCCTGACAATCTACAAACCTCCTGGGTGAGAGGAGAGAACACCTGCTAGTTGACTTCTGCACAGTGGAACCTTCATCCCTTGCCCAAACAAATACACCTTAAAAAAAAAATTCCTGTGGTGATATTTTGTTGTACCCTAAGAAAATGTGCCTGAAGATCAGAAAACCGAACAAGGCACTAGATTAAACATAGATGCCAGGCAGTGGTGGCACACACCTTTAATCCTAGCACTCGGGAGGCAGAGATCCATCTGGATCTTTGTGAGTTCAAAGCCACCCTGAATTGTATGAGATTGATTCAGTCTAGGAGAGAAACAAAGCCAGGCAGTGGTGGCACACACCTTTAATTCCTGTACTTAGGAATCACACGCCTTTAGTCCCAGCACTAGGAAGGAAGAGATATGGCTGGGCATGAGAGAAAGGTATACAAGGCGGGAGGAGACAGGAACCAAGCCCTTTTCGGCTGAGCACTCAGAGACATTCAGTCAGAGGATTCGTGGAGTTGGCAAAGTAAGATGTAGTGGTGGCTTGTTCCTTTGTCTCTCTGATCTTTCAGCATTTACTCCAATATCTGTCTCCAGGTTTTTTATTAAAAGACCACTTAGGATTCATGTAACACATTCCAAATTGATATTATGAGATCCTGATTGGGGGCAAGTATCCCAATAGTTTGACATTTCATTGAAAACAATTTTTGAAAGCCTGATTTAAAAAAAAACAACTACTTGCCTACAGCTTAATTATTTAGTTAGAATACTAGTTAAGAATGGCATGGAGGAGCTAGGCTCAGTGGTTAAGGGCCCTTGTGTTTGCAGAGGACCACAGTTTGGTTCACAGCACCCACGTGGTGGCTCTGAACCACTTGTAACTCCAGTTCCAGGATATCTGAACCCTGAAGGCACCAGGAGTACATGGACATACACACAGGCAAGACACTCATACACGTACAAATTTTAAAAAGTGTTATGCCTTCTGGCTGTGGTGGTAATGTCTTTAATCTTAGCACTTGAGGGAGGGGCAGAGACCGGGGGAATCTATGAGTTTAAGGTCAGCCTTGTCTACATAGTAAGCTACAGGTCAGGGCAAAGAAAAAGAAGAGAAAGAAGAAGAAGGAAGAAAACAGATGAAACCATGAGGTCACACTCTTTTTTTTTTTTTTTTTTTTTTCTGAGACAGGGTTTCTTTGTGTAACGTTGTGCCTTTCCTGGAACTCACTTGGTAGTCCAGGCTGGCCTCAAATTCACAGAGATCCACCTGGCTCTGCCTCCTGAATGCTGGGATTAAAGGCGTGGGCCACCACTGCCCAGCATGAGGTCACACTTTTGTCATGTACTTTTTATTAAACATAAACTTTGGTGAAGTTTTTATTCCATGTCTAATTTTTAACATCTCTTTAAGAATTTATTACATGAGAAGTGTGTGTGTGTGTGTGTGTGTGTGTGTGTGTGAGAGAGAGAGAGAGAGAGAGAGAGAGAGAGAGAGAGAGAGAGAGAGAGAGAGAGAGAGACTTGGGTGTACAGGTCAGAGAACAACTTTTAGGAACTAGTTTCTCTTTTTCCACTCTGGATCCTGGGGTTGAACTCAGGTCCCCAAACTTGGCAGCACACACTCCTGTACCCACTCAGACATCTCGCCAGCCCATCTTTGAGGATTTAGACAAGTGTGTGGAAATTCACAGGATTTAAAAAATATATATATTACCAGGATGCCCTCTAAAGTGTCAGTACAAGATCTGTTCCCTCTAGCTCGCTAATTTTGATTACCTTTTTTGTATTTTCTTTTTGTATCTTCTAAATTCCCTAAAGGAATATGTCGGTTTTTGAGACAGGTAACAAAGCAGTAATGTTAATGACGAGCTTGACATGAGCAATCGTTTTTATACACTTGGAGGAATTAATTTAGCAAGAGGACAGAGAGGTAGGCAGGAGATCATAGAGCCTTGCAGACAGGGCTGAGATCTCATTCTGGAGTTCTGAGGAGCAAGACAGAGGTATGAGTTGACAAAGACCCCTCTCTTCAGAGAACAGAGGCAAGTAACAGAGAGGCACCCAGGCCTCTGAGTTACAGTTAAGTTTTGGATCCCCGGTTATTGAATATCCCCCACTGCCAATGCAATAAGTCGATCAAGCCGAATTAATAAATCCAGGTTTAATAAATAGAACAAAGCAACTCCCGAGTGAATCTCCGGAAGTCAGGAGAGGAATCTTGTGGCAAACATGGTGACCAGGTCTTAAATAGCCTGTAGGCGTGGTCTTGAGCAGCCCGGGGAAGGTGCTGACCCGTTGGCGGGCTTTCTGAGGGGAGGGGCTGCTACTTGGTGGGCTTTCTGGGGTGAGGGCAGGTCTGGAATAGAGACTGGAGCATGGACTACCCTTATGGTTGATTATTTTGTTCATAGGGAGACAATGTCTTGGGTCCCCTGATTACTTCCTTCTCTTGGCTGACATGTGCCAAGCTGTTTTTCACCTTCTCAAGTTGATGGCTACCCCACCCTGAAAGTGCACCACCTCATCTGAAGTCAGATGAGGGATCTATCTAGGGCAAGGGATCTTGCCCCAGCAAGAGAGTGATAGCACCAAGTTCAGGGACATTTGTTCTGTCTGGGGTCAAACTTCACCAATGGCAAACGGAGGCGGCAGAGAGGCGGTCAGAGACACACACCCCTCAACCTCTTCAATGGTCTGAGTTTCACTTCCTCCTAGTAACCCTTCTAGGGAAATCCCATGACTGTTGGATGACCTGGTGTGTGACTCCACGACAGCCACCAGTGGTGACACTGTATCTTTCTGCACTCCATCCTCTCTCTCTTTGCTCTGACCAATCAGGCTTATGTGTCCTTGGTAGAGTTTCTCACATTGTGCATTCCACAATAGCTGAGCTAGGATCACCTTTATGAACGCAGGGATACCAAGGTGTGTGTGTGTGTGTGTGTGTGTGTGTGTGTGTGTGTGTGTGTGAATTAGAATTAGAGAAGTAGAATTTACTAGATATTTAGAATATGATATTGGTTCCAATTCAGTGGCTGATCTAATGTGTGAAGAGTGACTCAAAGATGATGTAGAGGATCTAGCTTGAGCAAATGACACCCACTTTCACCCACCACCACTTGTAGCAAATATGAAGCCCTCCGTGAATATTTTCGAATGAATGTAGGATGGCTCCATATCGAAATGAAGATTGCAGGAAGATTTGCTTTTGTGTTTAGAGACAGAGTCTCGTGTAGCCCTGCGCTGGCCTGGAACTAGAGAATGAGCTGACCTTGAACTCTCTCTATTTCTTGAATTATGGGATTAAAGGTGTGTTTTTAAGAACAACAACAACAACAACAACAACAACAACAACAACAAAAAACAAAACCAGAGTCTCTCTATGTGGCTCGGGCTGTCCTCGAACTCACTGTATAGACCAGGCGAGACTCTAAAAAATAAGAGATTGGACTGCCTCTGCCTTCGTAGTGCCGGGATTAAAGGCATATTCCAGTATGCCCGGAATAGTTTATTTGTTTTGTTTTGTTTGTTAAGGTCTCATATGTTGACTAATGTCAAGGCTCCAGTGCAGGCTTGAGGTTGTAGTTTAGTGACTATATTGCTTCTGGTATTCATTATTTTTTTTTCCCATTTTACATGTCAATTTCTCTTGCATAGTGTACAGGAGACTCTGGATTCCCAGCACCACATTCACCTGTACTCACAGGGCTCCTGCGGTAGAGGCAGAAAGAGCGAAAGTTCGAGCTAGGTAGATAACAAGTTCAAAGAGTTACAGTGATTAAGGTCTTAGAAAGAATGGCAGGCAAGTGTAGAAGAGTGGAGACAGCCTGCCATGCCAGAGTTCAAGTTAATTTTCCAATTTAAACGTGAACTTGGCTGTTGCAAATGGTGCTAAGGAGTTGCAAACCAGCTCAGTCATCAGTGATTCAGGATTAGCCGGGCACCCAGTGGGCACAGTGCTAAATTCTTAACCTCTCGCTTCCGACCTATTGTTACGCAAAGCCACTGAAACCAATAGCTAGAGGATCTTCCTGAGGTTATCTGGCTCCACTCCCGAGGTTCTAGGGCTGATCTGGCACTTCAAGTTAGGAAATGTGCTGGTATTTATTTGTTTGTTTGTTTGTTTGTTTTGTAGAGCTGATGTTCAACCACCAAATAACAATATTGTGTTATAGAGACGCTGGCCAAGAAAAGCTTTCAGAACTGAAAATTAAGAAACATCCTTTGTTCAGCTGTAATAAGGAGGTGACCCTGTGAAAATCTAGCTCCTTTTTTTTTTTTTTGGCAAAGTTAGGGTGATACATCATGCTAGATTGGAAATAGCTGTAAAACAGCTATTATACTTGGTGCTAAAAGTGAGATGGTCTGGAAGCATATGAAACACCAATCACATAGGAAAGGCATAAAAACCTCCAGTTATGGCTGCGGGTGGAGGCGGTGATACCGCAGGCCTTTGATCCCAGTATTTGGGAGGCAGATCTCTGAGTTCCTGTTCAGCCTGGTCCACAGAGCAAATTCCAGGACAGTCAAGACTACACAGAGTAAACCTGTCTCGAAAAACCAAACCAAACCAACAACACAAGACCTCTCAAGCTGTAATGTCAACAAGAGAAGAAAGCTAGGGCAAGTGGAATGGCTGGAATGGCTGAGAAAAGCCTAATGACCTAAATTAGATCTCTAGAGCACATGGTCCATCGGAAGCTCTAACTCCACACACATCCTATATACACAATACTAAATAATTTTCATGAAACTTAAGGACACTCAAATGCGCTCCCTTCTCCCATTCCCTGGACCCCTCTAAGCCTAAGATGGCCAGGACCTCTTATGTAGCTAAGGATGACTTGAACTGATCCTTCTGCCTCTATCTCAGATGTGCTGAGCTTACCGCCTGTGCTACCAAGTCCGGGTTGTCTGGGTTATGGATGGGCACAGAACTCAAGGCTTCATGGATCCTAGGTGAGCGCTCTACCAACCGAGCCACATCCCAGGCCCCTCATCGACTGCATATTAGAAATGCTGAAAAAAAGTCAAGTGTTTGAACACTTAGTCCGAGGTACTCAGCAGCCTGGTTTCTTGTTCTCAGAGAAGCCAGGGAGGCTTGGAGAGATGACACGCTAAGTTTGTACCGTAGCTATCAGTTGGTTAATAGGTGAAACGGGGTCTATTTATGCTCCTTTCCCTGAAGGGGCTGGGTTGAGGGAAGGCCTTGCCTTAAGATTGCAACAGTCTGTCTGGACTAAAAAGGACTACCTTTTGTCATCATTTTCCTCTTGGTTGTGACTTCATTTTTGCTTTTACGGCATCCACCCCCAAACCCCCTACCCCGCGACTCCTCTCATTTTCTAATAGTCACATTTGCGCAATGACCAGGGATGTGATGACACCCATAAATAAAAATCTGAGGACAACTTTAGGAAGGGCAGCTTAAACAAATCGAGTGGAAACGATCTGCTCATATCTCAGCGTCCGATACACGCAGGCTTTCCGGAAGAGCGCAGAATCCTTGGCGAACACAGTTGCAGAGCAGATCGCCAAAACGGCTCACAAGCGTCACAGGGGCGCGGCCGCCCTCCCAGGGCACACTTCTCCAGACACGCTCAGGTTTTGGAGAAGACGGAGAGGGTACTTGTAGCTCCTCCCTCTTTGGGTGATGGAAGGTCCAGCAGGAGGAGAGGACAGCCCTGACCAGAAAGGCCTGCGTTTGAAGAACGCAGGATCAAGAGGACTCTGCTCTGGTCTCAACCCAACAACAGCGTGTCCTCCTCCTCCTCTCCGCTTCCCAAGGGTGCCCGCTGGCCCCTCCCTCTGCCATCACCTCCTAGGGAACTAGGGTTGTTAAATCCCACGCGGTGGGCTGGTCTCCATGGCAGCCTGCTGGCAGGATGCCATCACCCCAACCTCCCCAGGGCAGCTCCAGTTACTTCCCACCCCAGAGCCCCGGCCGGTTCAAATTGCTCCCGGAGGTGGGATGCCGAGCGCCTCTGGCATCTGGAACCCGGCTGCGAGAGGGAGGGACGGCCTCCCCGGGAGCCCCACCCCCGGCCCTGGAACATCTGGGTGCGGGGGTTAGCACTCCAGATGTAGCTCGCAGGCCGCCAGCTGTGCGCGCTCCCAGTTCTGGGCAGGCGGCCGGAGAGTCTGGGCGGACGCGTGGGAGGGGCTGTGACTTTTCCCTATGAACTGACTTTAAAAACCGGGGAATCTCAAGTCCAGCTCCCGGCGTGGGCCTACTGACTCTCCCATACGCATGAGCTAACTGGCCTAACGTAGAAGTTTCCAGCCCAGCCCCCTGGCACTTCTCGGAGCTTCTCAAACCAGCTCAGGAAACAGTCCTGTAAAATAAATCTAGTATCTTCATCCGACGACCCCTGGAGCTGGCATTGGGACTCCAGGTGTGCGCCAGAGAATTCCATGTGGGTAGGTGGAGGGGAGAATGGCTGCACACTTGGAGCTTGCCCTGAAGCGCCTTTTGACCAGAAGTGGATTCCACATTCGAAGGTGGGGGTCTGATCCACCCTATACCGGCAGTTCAAGCCAGGAGAAAGTCCTGTTGAGTCTGTGACTCAATCCCCCTGGAATGTGCCTGGAATAACAATGGGGACTTGAAAGCTTTTTATGGCCGAGGTATCTGGTGGAGAACCGGCGGCTTTGGCTGCGCTGGCGGACTGCCGAGGGGGCAGCCTTGCCTAACGCTGGGCTGCGCCCGGAGCATCTGGTTTGAATCAGTCCCAAAGCATTTCTATCGGCTTAATCCACCATCCCGCAGATCCGACGGAACAGGATAAGCCAAATATATTCCGGGCACTCCAGTAATAGCTAAACCCAATCACGTTTTACCGTTGGGACTTCCAACTGCCCCAACGTACAACTGTCGTTATTTTATAGATGTTGCGAATTTAACTTCCTTTTCTGAGCTTGCGGGTGGGCATGTGCAAGCACGGCTCTGTTACCCTTCTTTTCGTTTGAGGCCTTGGAATAGTGAGAAGGGTCTGAGGCCAACATATGTGCTGTGTAGCACTAAATATATAGCCGCATTTTCCTCAGCGCCCTACTCAGAATTCCAAACGCAAGTTGGAACAAAGGCAAACGTGTCTGAGTGTAAAGGGTGAGCTTGTGCCAAGAACTGCAGTCACAGGGGTAAATAACCTTGTTTTCTCCTTCAGCAGCGGCTACCAAACCCCCATTCTTGGAAGGTGGCCAACTGTCTGTCGGGTGGAGGGTGCAGCTAATTAGAGAGTCCATAAACCTCTCTGTCAAAGAGGGCATGTGACCTTCTCCCCAAGTCTAAACAATAAAGGCAGCGAGCCGCAGGCACCGGTGCACTGCGGGTTCCCTAAATAGGAACAGGATGAAGGCCGGACTGAAGGGGTCGCCGAGGCTTTCCACACTCACACCAGGAGGAATCGGTCACTCGGCTTCCCAGTATAACTCGCTTCAATTACTCTCTCCAATCTATTTAGAGGAGTGAGGCTTGCAGAGAGCACGTTGTCTAATCTAAATGAGGAAGCAATTATTCCTGGCTGCTGTCAGACGTGCTTGGAGACAGTTGGGTCAAAGATCAACCTGCTGTCATGTGACCTTACTCTGCACTTGAGGAAGATCAACTTTTACCGACAATCCAGCTTTGCTTTTCTGAAGCACATCCCCCCCCCCCCTTTCCCCTGTTACATTACCCCCTTCTCACTCTTTAGGGTCTTTCTTAACTTTAAGTTATTCTAAAGTAAACAAATACCTCTGCACATTGCTTAATGGTAAATATTAAACTTGTGTGTGGGTTTACAGGCGTCTTCTCAGAATATTGCAAAACGGGGTTCTTTGTCTTTGTCTAACTTCCCTTCCTGGGAGCCTCTTTGCTAGCTTTAATTTTATACAGCATGTTGTAAACTATAAATAACACAGCTCTACTTTCCTAGAACATAGCATATGGAAACTGTCGCCTGCTGCATGTCCCAACTGTAGTTTTGATTTAAAGACTGAATAAAGTTAATCCCCTGTGTGAAACAGTGTTGGACCGAGTGTGTGTGTGTGTGTGTGTGTGTGTGTGTGTGTGTGTGTGTGTGTGTGTGTTTTATTAGGTGAAACCGGGGATGGAGGAACACCAGGAATTCTTGGTGTTGGGAGCAGAGCCCATAAAAGCGTTTACAAGGTGTGGTTTGAAGGGAGGGAGGCCAGGGACAAACGCTGGTGGGAAGGCACACAGGAAGGAAAGTACTTCCTGAGGGGATGCTCCTCTCAGGAGCCACATCCTCTCTTCAAACGCTTCCTGTTTGGTCTTGGCCAATAATGGATGGTGAATTATTTTTCCCATTCGCTTTGAAAGCGTCTTCTCTCTCCTCACGGAAGCTCAGAGCCAAATCAATGATTTGAACGTAATGGCTGACTCCACTTAATCTTCCGACAAGTATCGGAAACTTCTGTAATAGTTCTAAAAATCATGTCTAGGTGAACTTTTTTCGGTATTGTGTGATTCCCCAAAGTAAGTATAATGAAATGAACCAGAGACCAAAGTCCCCAACCGTGGGGCCTGGAGCTTATTCACTGGGTTGGTTGATTGGTTTGCGAAGCACGGCTGGTATGCTGACTGACGGCAAGAAACGAAGGGCATCAGAACCTGGGGTGTAGCTATTCTTTTTCCTCAGCATCCCCTTCTTTGTCAAGATAACAAGAGCTGAGACTGCTAGTTTCTACGCACAGAAACAGTGAAACAGCTTTCTTTTGAGGTGGAGTTCCTTTTAAGGATATTGTGATGGCTACTTGGCTAGGCCATTATACCCATTTAATTAACAGTATTAAAGTGTCTTTTTTCTGTCCATCCCTCCCTATTGCTTCCATTCTTATCTATCTCTGTCTGTCTGTCTATCTATCTGTCTGTCTGTCTGTCTATTTTGAGGCAGAGTCTCACTATGTATCCCTAGCTGGCCTTGAACTTACTATGTAGACCAGATTGGCCTAGAGCTCACAGAGATCCACCTGTTTGTGCACCTTGGGTGCTGGGATTAAAGTCGTGTACTGCTACTCCCGGCTTCCATCCTTATTCTTAAAATGATGTCATGAATCAGTAGACTCTCAGATTACACTCCATAATGTGACTAGGCCTAATCCAAATCAGATGAAAAGGGAATGTGCTCAGCAACATGTACCTGCACTCCAAAAATCCACTCTTTTGTTGCTCTCCAGCCTTCAGAATAGTGTGACCTAATTATTTAAAATCAATCCACCAGCCAGTCAATCGATTTCTTCTAATGGTAGTGTTTTTCTGGTGAACTCTGACTAATCCACGTTATCTACCTTGAGTCCTGGTGGAACCATGACCTTTTGTATCGATCTCTCAGATTCTGAGTAAATCAGGTGTGGCATGGATGATGAACCTGACCTCTCTTAAGTACTTTGAGGTGGTGCATCACAGCAGGAAATAACCCAGTCATATTCTCTAACTTCTCATTTGTTTTTTCTAAACCTTGGCAAATGGGAGAAAACGAACCCTTTTCCCCACCTGGTGCCCAGGATCTATCTCTGATCTGCACACACACACACACACACACACACACACACACACACACACACCCCATAGGCTTCTCTGTTAGAATTCCCCAAAGGAACCAGTTGAAAACATATAAAACTCACAGAACTAGAGGAGCGACCACTGAATGATGTCACGGTGAAAACCTCCACAGTTACTGAAAACAGCAATGGTTCTTCTGCTCTTGGGCCAGAGATGGCTCAGTGAGTAAATGGGGTTGTCCATGAGCCTAAGGAACCGAGTTCTACTCCCAGAACCCACATGGTAGAGAGGATAGACTCTTACTAGCTGTCTTCTAATACACACACACACACACACACACACACACACACACACACACACACGAGAACTGAGTGAGATGGTCAGATTCAGAACATGTTTCGGGAAGCCAAAAGACTCACCCCTGTGATATTAAAAGATAAAGGCAAGAAAGGAATAAAATATTTCTTTAAAAAAATTTGTCCCATGCCAGACATGGTGGCAGATGCCTTTAATCCTGGCACTCGGGAGGCAGAGGCAGGCAGATCTCTGTGAGTTTGAGGCCAGCCTAGTCTATAAATCGAGTTCCAGGACAGCCAAGTCTATTACACAGACTCTATCACAGAAAACAAACAAACAAACAAACAAACAAACAAACAAACCCAAACAAACCAGGAAAAAAATCAGTCCCAAGAGGATCGAATTAATTGTTCAAGGACCTACAAGAAACCCTAGAATATTGACTTGATAACAGTGAATTTATTCTTTCGAAACAAGAATTCCCTTCAATTCCCTGTCTTCTTAGATAGGCTGTGTTGAAACATAACCACACTCTGGTACAAAGTGGGCAATTGTTGCATGTTCCTGGATATATAAAAAGTGATGGTAACTTGATGAGCATATAATAACAAGGTACTATACTTGGAGGGTCTCACTATGCAGCCCTGGCTGGCCTCCAACGCAGAGATGGGACTGCTTCTGCTTCCCTAGTGCTGGGATTAACGGTGGCATCACCATGCCTGGCCTTCTTCCCTTTCTTACTATGAATCCTTGGGTAAACAAAGACATGGCACTTTTCCTTTTTTTTTTTTTTTTCCCTAAGACAGTTTCCTTGTGTAGCTTTGGAGCCTGTTCTGGAACTCACTCTGTAGACCAGGCTGGTTTCCAACTCAGAGAGATCCACCTGCCTCTGCCTCCCCAGTGCTGGGATTAAGGGTGTGTGTCACCACTGCCCGGTCCTTTTTTTTTTTTTTTTTTTTTCTTCCGAGACAGGGTTTCTCTGTGTAGCTTTGTGCCTTTCCTGGAACTCGATTTGGAGACCAGGCTGGCCTTGAACTCACAGAGATCCGCCTGCCTCTGCCTCCCGAGTGCTGGGATTAAAGTCGTGTGCCACCACCGCCCAGCCCCTATTTTTTTAAATTTATTTTATGCTATGAGTGTTTTTCTTTCATGTACGGATGCACACTGCATTACATGCCTGATGCCTACGGTTCCTGTTGTAGGGCACAGTTCTTTACTAACCTACAGAACAGATAAAATTATCAATCACATGCTTTAAAATTCCAACTTGAAGAATTGTCTTTAAAAAAGCAATTTGTTTATTTAGACAGGGTTTCTCCATGGAGCCCTGGCTGGCCTACAATTTATTAGGTAAACCAGGCTGGCCTTGAACTCGGGAGATTGCTCTGCCTCTGCCTCCAGTGATGAGACGAAAGGCTTGTTCCACTTTAGAAAGGAATTTAAAAACATAGTCTGCTCTAGGACACTCAGGGGAGGCTTCAAGCCTAGCATGTACTGATGAACAGGTAGAAGAGCAGAATGTTTTCCAGGAATATCACCTCTCTGACCTGGATTTTGTTCCAGAAAGCTCTGTAAGAACAGGAAACTATTTCAAGGGAAAAATAAAACCCCAAGGAAAAAACAAACACCATTAAAATCCTTCACAAGTTCACTGTGTTCTTCTGAATTTCTATTTAAATTTATAGCTCTCCTTGGTCATGGCAAGCATATGCCTCAGATGCCTCTGTAAGTCCATTTTTCTTTCTTTCTTTCTTTCTTTCTTTCTTTCTTTCTTTCTTTCCTTTCTTTTTTAAGATTTATTTATTTAGTATACAGAAGAGGGCGCCAGATCTCATTATAAATGGTTGTGAGCCACCATGTGGTTGCTGGGAATTGAACTCAGGACCTCTGGAAGACTAGTCAGTGTTCTTAACCTCTGAGCCATCTCTCCAGCCCATGTAAGTCCATTTTCAATGCTATCTGAAAACACCATTAACATACATTGCATATCATAATGAAACAAAGCAAGGGAGCTTTTAAGACAGGATTTATCTTTAAGTGTGAAGCAGACACAGACTCTCACACAGACGGAACTCCAGAACACTTCCAGGACACAGAAATCCGAATGTTCGGTTAGACTATGCTGCTGACCGCCAGCCAATCTGTCGCGACAGAGTTCCTGTGCTGTTTTCTCTGCTTCTCTGTCTAGCATCCAGACTCCACCATCCAGGATGCTTTCCTCGGCCTATGACAAGCTTTCCAGAAAGTGACCATCGTCATGATTTGTTCTGCCAATGCAGTCTGAAGGACACAGATGCCGTCTGTTATTAAATCAGGACATGCTGAATAATAAAGAACATTCATAGAGTTCAACACACATACACCGACACATAAAGAAATACCCAACCGCCACTAACGTAATAAGTTTACTTTATTGTAAAAATTCCCAAAATACACTTGCAGAGTCACCCACATATGGGGCTTAAGGATAGCTTTACAAGGAGATCTTATAAAGTTATTCTTGCTTAAAGTATTAAAGTACAGAGTTAAAAAAATATTAGAAGAAAAAATGTTAAGTCAGGGTCAACACTCAAAAAGGGTTGATATACAATATTCAAAGAGGGTCAATCTGCAGAACACCCCTAAAAGACTATGTCTTAAAAGTTCTTAGGGGAAAAGTATTTTCCAAGAACTTTAATCTTAGGGTATGTTTCTTAAGAAATATTACAAACCATAAAGCAACAATCTTTTAAAAGTTCACCTATTTCCACAAATAAATCAACCTAAAAAGAAGAGGACAAAGGAAACAGCTTTGGAATCGGCATTTAGATTTCTATATTTAGATCTACGGAGATCTCCTTAGTTTTCCCAATGAAAGATACTCAATGAAAAATTAGCCCATTACAATAAAAAACCAGTAAATATAAGACATTATAGTAATACCATAAAGGTTCAGGCATCTCCCCGAAAGTATAGAAAAGAATGTTTGACAGAATTTTAGAGTATTTACATGCTTTTATAACACTGTGGAAGTCTTTGGTGGTGACACATGGAATGAGATCCCTGAAAACACACGAGTAGATAGCTCTGCTCTATCCATGTAGTGAAGTGTTTCTTACCAGCAGTGGTGGCAGGATCTCGTCATCGTTTTAGCCATCTAAAATACACAGTGATATGTGTGGATGGGGTCTGGTTGGGGAGTGAGGTGGGTTTATATCATTGCTCATTTAGCAATCAGCTTATTGCTGGTTCCTTTTTGTTTCTTACAGATTTAAAAAAATTTTTTAAATGATGTGTAGGTATGTATATCTGTGTGTTAGTATGTTCACATGCATGCAGGTTTGTCTGGAAGTGGAGCTGGAGTTGCAGGCAGTTGTGAACTACCTACCAGGTACAGGTGCTAATGACTGAACCTGAGTCCTTTGTAAGAGCAGTATGCATTCTTAAACCAACGAGCTATCTCTCTGGCTGTACTGGTGGCTCCTTTCAATATCAGAAAGGAAAAAGAAAAGAAAGAGACATGTAGACTATATCAATTCTTATGCTTAAACAATAGTTAAATGTGGGGAATATATTTAAGTATTAATGATCCCACGGAATGACAGGCTAGTCAGATAAAACACAAGTAGGCTATAATTTCTGGATAAACACCAAAAAGCAGAGAAACAGCGCCCTAAACAGCTTTGTGCATTGCATGCTGGTATCCCAATTGGCAGTAAGGTAAGTCAAGGCACTGTGGTCTATGAATAAACTTACAACTCTTAAAAAAAACTATCAGCTTCAAAAGCAGAGAAACTAAGGATATGACCTGCTCCACCTTAAAAGAAACAAAACAAGACAAAACAAAAAAGCCCTTTATTTCTCCATATACAAAGTTTGAAGAAAAGGACCTGCTATGACATAGGACTGTGGGGACAGATGGCTTCAAGTGTATTAACCATGTCACCAGCAGGGATATGCCCAAGCATGGGCTGGGGATGAGAACAGAACAGGACAGCCAGCATTAGTTCTGAGTCAGGTGTTGTCTTTGTTTAGGCATTTTGATTCTCCCAATTAATAATTCTCCCAATTTAAAAAGTCCGTGGAACAGGGCATGGTGGTACACACCTGAAATCCCAGCGCTTAGAAGCCTGAAGCATGAAGAGTATCCACAAATTTGAGGCTAGCCTGGGCTACATAGTAAGTTTCAAGCCGGCTAGAGAGAGACCTTGTCTCAAAACAAAACAAGCTGGGCATGGTGGCACACACCTTTAATGTTAGCACCTGGGAGGCAGCGGCAGCTGGATCTTTGTGAGCTTGAGGCCAGCCTGGTCTACAGAGTGAGTTCCAGCACAGCCAGGGCTCCACACAAAACAACAACAACAACAAAGAGAAAACAAATAGTATACACATTCCTTAAAAGATGGGTAAGTTTGTTTTAACTAATTTTTTTTTTTTTTTTTTTTTGATTCAGGGATTGAACTCAGGGTCTTGCCTATGTCAAGCATGGCACCTATCTGTAGCTCCAAAGGGCAGGTGTAATACAGAAACTGGATTTCTAGAAGATAATATGGTGTTAATCAGTTCCCATGGAGACAGAGTAACTTACTTATCCAATTGTCTTATCAGGAAACACTGCCTCTGCCTGGGAAACCAAGCATGCAGTATGGCCTTTGTACACAGCAGAACAGGGCCAGGCAAAATAAATAACACTCTTTCCAATAATTTATTATAGATGTTTGGACAGAAGTTGAAGAATTCATCTAGTAACCAAGAGGCTATGAGTCAAAGCAAAGTAGATGGAGATACAAGATTAAATTTGGGGAAAATAATTGAATTTTTATTTGGTGCTCAATATTAAGAATGTGAGTCAGTTTAGGAAATAAATATTCAGAGTAGCATCCAGAGGTCATGCATGAATGACACTCAGACACTCCCAAGTAAATATTGTTTAATTATTGAAGTTTTGATTATCCATCACCCCAAATACACTGATTTAGGGTTCATAATGCAGTTAGCAGGGCAAATGCAAAGAGCCCCCGAGTTCAATCCCTCTCAATCTCTTACACTAAAAGGTGGTCTTTGGGAGCCTGTGCTACGTAGCATCAACTATCCTTGTGCTTTATCTTGACACTCATCTTTAGGGAATAAACTCAGCCAGAAAAAGATTCAGATGACTTTAGACACCGCCAGGTCTGTCAGCCAGCATCTGGCTCTGCCACGCTCAAGAATGAGGTGTGGTCACTGGACAGTTCCATGAGTCAGAAAACACTGACAGTGTAGTCAGTCGTGCGCACACCTTTAATCCCAGCACTCGGGAGGCAGAGAGGCAGAGGCAGGTGGATCTCTGTGAGTTCAAAGCATCCTGGTCTACAGAGCGAGATCCAGGACAACCAAGAGTACACAAAGAAACCCTGTCTCTTAACCTACTCCCCAAAACAAAACAAAAAACAAAAAACCCTAAAAGAGAAAACACTAAGTGCTACACTGGTCTTGACTCTCTCCTGCAAAAGCTATTTTTTAAAACCGAAAATAATGTAATTGTTGTTGATAAAAACACATCACATTCAACTATGGATACTGATTAATGTTAATAACTTCTTAGATGTTAAGAACATAATTAAAAATAGTTAAAATTAGTCAGGTGTGATAATATACACCTGTCATCCCAGCAACTGTGGAAGCAGGAAGAGAATCAGGAGTTCAAGGCCACCCTTGGGCCACAAGAGACCTTATCTCAAAAAGCAAAACAAAAAGTAACAATTTAATAAGCGTTAGCATGTATCCCTACTGTACATCAAATGAATTTCACAAATGACACAAATGAGCAGGAAAAGGAGATGATGCATTTCAAGGCGTAATTTCGACATGTCGGAACATCACAGACAACAAAAAAGGCAGCACTGATAAAATTTAAAGTAAATGTACAGTTGTAAAATAAGTAAACAATTTTCAAGTGTGCAAAACCAGCCAGGAAAGTGCTATGTGGACACCTGGTTTTCAAATATCTGTTTCAAAACCTTTCAGCTCATGGTGGAAAGCTTCCAAGGCTTATGTGAGGGACATGTCACCACCTTACAGTATGTCTTTGTCACAACACTGGCTGCTCAGTGGCTGTCACCACTCTCCTGTGACAGATGTGGGTGGCACGGATGGGCGTAAACACAATGCCACACCAGAAGGGCAAGGTGTATCCTGAAGCAGAGACTTTTCAAGTATACCCTGGGTCTATGTTTTATCCTTAGATTCCCAGACACTCAATGTTGCTGATGAAATCAGATAACATGATTCTCTGTAACTGTTGTTATAAACATGCACATTAATAAACCTTACATCACTACATTTAGCAGTTAATATCTAAAAGTAATTGTTAAAAAAACAAACTACTTAATGTTATTAAAGTAAATCCCATCATTGCCACAATCGGAAGATTTAAAGTGTAAGTCCTGAATACATCAAGTTAGAAAATGAAGTTGATTTGTTAGGATTATTTGTCTTGAGATAGGTGAGGTGTAGACACTAAAAATACACCTGTGGTCTCTTCTTCACTTTATATTTTAGCGAACCATACCGCACCTAAAGAAAGAAAAGTATTAATATTAATAAGAGGTAACCCAGCTGGGTAGTAGTTGAGCATGCCTTTAATCCCAGCACTCGGGAGGCAGAGCCAGGTGGATCTCTGTGAGTTCAAGGTCAGCCTGGTCTACCAAGCGACATCCAGGACAGGCACAAAATTACACAGAAAAACCATGTCTGGAAAAACAAACAAACAAACAAACAAACAAAACACAACACTAACCTAAACTAAAACAAATAAAACCAAACAGACTGACTATTTTTTAAAACTAGGTAGGTTTTAATAGTTCATGGTCATAGTAATTGTTTCACTATTCCGACATAAAACATCAGCTTTCTTGGGAGACCAGTCAGGAGGACTGTAATTCAAGATCTACCTGGATCTTGGAGCTCTGGGCCAGTCTGGGCACTTATTGAGACCTTGTCTCAAAATAAAAGATGCTGGGAACGTGGCTCAGAAGTATAATATTTGCACAGCCTTCATGGGGTCCTTGGTTCAAATACCAGTGCAGCACCCAAATCAACCAACCATCAAAGCAATGCCCTTGCAAGTTACCACCTTACTAAGAACACCCACAGAAACGTAGCTGGTGATGTGATGGGCATATGCAGTACATAGAACATTCCCAATCACAGATGAAAACACTGACTTATTATTTACATTTTGCTGAGTACAATGTCAGTAAGTGAACCTTAGCACAATGATACCGTGTGACTGTGGGCATATATCTACTATTTAATTATCATGTATGACTTGTTGAAAGCAACACTATGTAGTTAATTCTACATAAGCAGCTTTCCTTGCTTATGTAGAGGGCAGCAACAGACAGTCACAATAACCGTGGGCTTTGCCAGGTGGAAATGCCACTTTCTACACAGAGCACAAAATAAGGACTTTCCTATTTCAAAATTTCCAGGGGGAGGAAATGTCCCTAGAGATCCCTAATATACCTGCTTTTCTTTTCTTTTCTTTCTTTTTCTTTTTCTTTTATGTGCATTGGTGTTTTGCCTGAAGGTCAGATCTTTGAGTTACAGACAGTTGTTAGCTGCTATGTGGGTGCTGGGATTTGAACCCGGGTCTTTTGGGAGAACAGTCAGTGCCTTTAACCACTGAGCCATCTTTCCAGCCCCACACCTGCTTTTAATAAAGAATTTCAATTACAATGCTGCCCTCTGAGTGGAATCCTTCATTCACTGGTCATTTAATATCAGTAATGACAAAGTAGAAGGCAATCCCTCACACAGATTGTCAGGAAAACAATTACCCACTGCACACTGACCTCTTTGCGGCCTTTGATGGTCTTGACAGACTTCATGCTCTGGGACCGCCGCAGCCCCTTGTGAGTCACCATCTCGTCGTCTGAGAATGGCCCATCGGCTTCCTCATCTGTTTGCTCGCCTCCATCTTTCAGTGGTGTTCCATAGGCTAAACAAATGGTCAAGGGCGGCATGTTTTAGACACAGGACACCAGTCAGCCTGCCTTTTCATCTGCCTGGCATGAGGGTCTAGCCGGGGCCTCTCTTCCCACTCATCTGGAAAGTGCTCCTGGCCCTTCCCCATGAACTTTTGCTTTGTGCACTACTGTAGATAAAGATCAGAAGACCCATTTCCTCTATGAGCTTCTCCCAGATCCGTTTTACTCATTTGCCTAATTCTTTTTCTGAGATGAGTCTTCTGTCGCCCAGAATGGGCTGGGATTCACAGTGATGGCACCATGGCCAGCAGCCCAATCTTATTATGAATATTTTTATTTAAAAATAAGCCATGGGGTTGGGAATTTAGCTCAGCAGTAGAGTGCTTGCCTAGCAAGCGCAAAGCCCTGGGTTCGATCCTCAGCTCCAAAAACAAACAAACAAACAAACAAACAAACAAACAAACAAAACATGAATCCAAAAAATAAGCCAGCCAGCCAGCCAGGCAGTGGTAGTGCACGCCTTTAATCCCAGCACTCGGGAGGCAGAGCCAGGTGGACCTCTGTGAGTTCTAGGCCAGCCTGGTCTACAGAGTGAGATCCAGGACAGGCGCCAAAACTACACAGAGAAATTCTGTCTTGACAAAACCAACCAACCAACCAACCAAATAAATAAATAATCAGTCAGAGGGCTCAGTGGTAAGAGCACTCGTACAAGCATAAGGAGCTGAGTTCGGGTCCTAGAATTCAAGTAAAATGTGGGCCTGGTGCTTTGGACTCTCCGCTGCTTGTGTACATTCGTGTGAGTTGTGCACAGAGAGACAAGAGGATCTGGGGTTTCCAGGTTGTTAGCATAGCAAAAATACATGTGCCCCAGGTTGAGGGAGAGACCCTGCCTCACAGGAATACGTGAGAGTAATAGAGGAACAGACACCACACAGTCAGGCATGAGACACACCAGGAACATTAAAACTCGGGAAGTAGAGAAGGAGGATTGATGTGTGTCTAAGGTCTGCCCGAGCTAAAGGTAAGACCCCAAGTCAAAACAGGACTGGGACGGTGGCTCAGCCTGAGTGCCAGAAGGCATGTAAAAAAGTAGGAGGAGAGAATGACTCCAAAACTGCCCTTTGATCCCTAAGTGCACAATCATAATATCTAAAATTAAAAAGCCCAACACAGCCAGGCAGTGGAGGCACATGCCACACACCTTTAATCCCAGCACTTGGAAGGCAGAGGCAGGTGGATCTCTGAGTTTGAAGCTAGCCTGGTCTACAGAGTGAGTTCCAGGACAGCCAGGGCTACACAGAGAAACCCTGTCTCTGAAAAACAAAGCAAAACAAACAGACAAGCCAAACCTAAACAACAACAAAACAGTAACAAGGCCAAACAACATAGCCCCCTCCCCCCAAAAAAGACCCACCCCAGAATCTCTTTAAATTTCCAAACACTGAGGATAATACCCACACCTGTTTGTTTTTAACAACCAAAGGGGGAAAAAAAAACCTTAGAGAAAAATAATCAGAAATGTTGTAAAGTTTCTTTTCATCCTCACATGACTTGTACAAAACCCAAATGTGTTTTAGGCTGTCATTTGTGCCTGCGACTTTAATTAAGACCCAAGCCCCTCTCCCACCTATTACAGCGTAGGTGAACACAGTGGGAATGACAGGGGATCCCAAGAGAGACGTGAAGGAGCTACAATCGGAGAGGTGAGTTCACTGGAGCACAGTCACAGTGCTGATCAAGCGCAGGAAGTTTCAGTTGAGGGAAACCACAGGCCATAACACAGACGTTAGAGGAAATATTCAGCACCAAGATCAGCCAGGGCCCGCAGGGCCAGCTAATAGGCTGTTACGTGGACCTATAAATACTTATTTCTGTCCGCTATGCAAGCACCCAGGAGAGACGGTTACTGTAAGAATTCTAGGAGTATTCCAGGTTAGGAGTCAGGAGCAAGAGCATCCCATGGCTAAAGAGAAGGTCTTCAGACTCTGGCTTGTCTTATCCAGGTAACTTGTCAGTACACATTGCTGGGCTCCGCCCCTGGAAGCTTGTGATTCAGCAGGCCTGGGGTGGGGCAGAGATGAGCATCTCTAACGAGCCCTGGGGGATGATGACATAGCTCTGAGAAGCAAAACCTGAGGCTCCTGGTGAAAGGCAGACAAGGGCCAGTCCAAGGCACTGAAGACAGGAGGGTGGGGGGCGTGTGTACAGTTACATGGTCCTAAGAAGTTTTAGCCGGGCAGTGGTGGCACACGCCTTTAATCCCAGCACTAGGGAGGCAGAGCAAGGTGGATCTCTGTGAGTTCGAGGCCAGCCTGGGCTACAAAGCAAGATCCAGGAAAGGCACAAAGCTACACAGAGAAACCCTGTTTCGCAAAACCAAAAAAAAAAAAAGAAAAAAGAAGTTTTAAATCCCTCTCTAATAAAGATAAGGAACACAGGATAAGGGCCCAGGAGGAAGCAGGGATGAGTTTTTCTGTCAGGAAATTGACGTAGAACAAATGTCCATTAGTCTGCTCGCCCAGGACACAAATAATTTGTGATTTACAATGCAAAATGTGAACAGTTGCTAATATGCTTTTTACTCTCATAAAAACATAAACGACTTTAATTATATATTAGGACAGAACAATCTTAGGCTGCCAGACATCTAGGCTCGAAATCAGGAAGGATTTGGAAGCAGAATCAGGCATTATTTTGGCCAGAATCCTTTGTTTTTCTGTAGTAGTCAAAAGAAGAATATCCTGGGAAGGAGTGAGTGTGGACGTGGAGGGCTGGAGCAGCAGAGGCTGCTGGGGGGGAGTTCAAGCAAGCCAGGGAGATGTTCCTCATTTAGGGTAAAATGAAAACATATTCTCTCTCTCTTTGAAGAGATTTATGGTTTTTTTTTAAAAGATTATTTTAATTTTCATCATGTGTATGTGTGTCTCTGTGGGGGTATGTGCATGTTAGTACAGGTGTCCACAGAGGCCAGAGGAGGGTACCTGATCCTCTGGAGCAGGAGTTACAGGAGGCCATGAACTGGCCAACATGAGTGCTGGGAACTAAACTCGGGTTATCGGGAAGGGTAGCATTTGCTCTTAGCCATGAAATCATCTCTCTAGTCCTCTGTCTCCTCAAAAAAAAAAAAAAAAAAGCTACATTTATTTATTAAGTGTGCATGGTCATGCATGGACACCTGTGCTGTTCAAGGTCAGTCTGCAGGATGTGGTTCTTGCCTTCAAACACTTGGGTCCTAGAAATGTAACTAAGTCATCATGCTTGGTGGCAAGCTCCTCCATTCACCCAGCTGAGCCTTACTGACAGCCCCCAGACCATTATATGTCTCAGGAAGCAGGCTTTTATGTATTTAAATTTTTCCTTTTCTAACTGCCAAACATTCAAAAATAACTTTTGTATAACGAAGAAAGTAAATCAGAAAAAATTTAGAGGTTGTCATTTATAGAGTTTTCCATTGTATTATTTAATTTTTTTCAAACTAAGACTATTAAGCCAGGTGGTGGTACAGCATGCCTTTAGTCCTAGCATTTGGGAAGCAGAGGCTCGTGGATCTCTGTGAGTTCGAGGCCAGCCTGGTCTATAGAATTAGTTTCAGGACAGTCAGGGCTACAGAGAGAAACCCTTTGTCAGAAAAAAAAAAATCAAAATAAGAGTAATGTGCTATTTTGATTTTGAGTAATGGATTAAAACTAAATAAACAACACCCCCAAATGAACAACAGAACACACACCAAACACCCCCCAAGGAACAACACACACATACACACACACACACACACACACACACACACACACACACACAAGCCCCACACCATACAAATCTAGGCAATGTTAACCTTTTAGAACACCCTCTGGATTTTCCAGTATGTACAGACACTTGACAGGTTCACATCTCTTAATTCTTACTCCTGTGCCTCTACAGCCTGGGATCAAAACAGACGCTCTATTACTGTGTGACTTCTCCTCCTTGGAATGGTGACATCATTAGTTCTCAGGGCCAATAACCTGCCTTTGTAGGCACTTGGCTTTTGTTATTATGACAGGAGCAGTCCTGTACATATAGCTCGGAACGCTTATCTGGAAGCCTGGCATCCGAAATGATCAGTTCATCTTAAACTCACAGAAAGTCTAAGAGGCTGGTCCGTGACTCCCTGACTCTCCTTCAGCCTTCCAGGCTTTTGTAGCTGCCTCAACAAATCACCACTAATAACGTAGTGAAGGCACGGAGTGGGATTTCTGCCAGGGTCTTGTGGGACACTGGCTGTGGGAACTGCAGCTGCCAGGTGACACCAGCTCCCTCAGAGACTGGGAGTCCACAAAAAGAGGACACCCAGATTAGCACCTGCCGCTTGGCCTTTCCAGGCTCTGACAGGGACACGTGTGTGTGAGCTCTTCTTTGGGTGTGCAGCCCCAGTCCGTCCCAGCAGCTGTTTGAGCACAGCTGTGTGAGACCCTGAACAGAACTACTTGGCTGAGCCTGGTTAGCCCACACTCTGAGCAAAGGAAGGGACTGTGATTGTTTTAGGAAACTGTTTGGGGTTTTGACAATCGACAAGGGGGGCTTTCTTGTTTGTTTGTCATCCTGCCCCCACCTCCTCATCCTGTCTTCTTCTGACAGGGTGTCTGCGTGCAGCTCCGGTTATTCTACTCCCTCTACAGAGTGAGAGCAGGCTGGCCTTGAACTCAGAGATCCGTCTGCCTCTGCCTCTGGAGTGCTGGGATTAAAGGCGTGCACCGCTCTGCCCAGATAACGAGAACATTTCTGATGGCTTCTTTGTGTCTTCTTCAGGATATGGGATGTGTTTTTCCTCTCTGTACGGCAACTTTCTCTCTTTCTGTGTTTTGACACAGAGTCTCATGTAGCCCAGGCTGGCCAAACACTGCTAGGTAGTTGAGGTTGGCCTTGAATTTCTGATCTTTCCTGTTCCCATCTCTTTCCAAATCTGAGTGCTTGGATTACAGGTGTGCACCGCCAAGCCCTGTTTATGAACTGCTGGGGATGGAACCCAGGGCTTTCTGTATGTTAGTCGAGCACTCTACTGACTTAGCCACAGCCCAGCCTCAGGTCTTCATTCTTAAAAGCACTACTTTAACCAATGGTTAGTTTGAGTAGGACCTTTCAGACACTGGCCACCATTTTAAGTGTATTCATTTTGGGGAGAAAGTGGAAGATTTACTTTTCTTATTTTTAATTACATGTATGTATATATTTATAGACATACATACACAATCTGTGTATGGGTATATACAAATACGTGCAGGTAGTTCAGGTACCCATGGAGGGCACAGGAGTTGGAGTTAAGGCAGCTGTGAAGAAATGCCAGGGATTGAACTGGAGTTCTTTTCAAGAGCAGGGTGTCACCTCTCTAGCCCCAGCCTTTACTTTTTGAAGAGGAGCTATGGCTGGGTGTGGAAGCTAACATTTGGGAAGCTACAGCAGGAGAATTGCTAAGGGTTCAAGGCCAGCCTGGGCTACACTACAAAACTTGGGTCTTTCAAAAAGAAAGAAAGAAAAAAAAGGAGAGGTTGTCCTTTTATTTTAAAAATGAGCTTGAGCTATTATAACGTGATGAATTTCAGCTTCCCTCTCAAGAGAACGTAGTTTTAGAAAGAATGATTAATACTTTATAATGAAGAATGTCCTCCAGAGGACCCGAGTTCAATTCCCAGCACCCACGTGGCAGCTCACAACTGTCTGGATCTCCAGTTTCAGGGGATCTGACACTCTTACACAGACATGCATGCGGGCCAATCAGCAATGCACATAAAAATATTAAAATAAAAAAATGACGAGAGAGAGAGAGAGAGAGAGAGAGAGAGAGAGAGAGAGAGAGAGAGAGAATGTCCTCAGCATCTTAGTTTCCAGCCTGGACATGAATGAAGACTGCTGCAGATATAACACATGATGAAGGCACTCTGCTTGTTTATGTGCTGGTTTCCAAGACCACACCAGTTCAATCAAGCAAGCAAGGCACAAGACCTGGCCACTGTGACAGGCTCATCATTTCTGCAGATGCCTACAAGCTAGCTCTTGACTTGGAGTGTGCAATCTCAACACACTTCCTGCTGGACTGATCTTATTTCGGTTTTGAGTCATCGTGTGTCATGTGCTTCAGACTTCTCACCTGTGAGTCAATGTCCTTACTTGTTCACAGAACTTACAGAGTGCTTACCCATGGGACCCTGCAGATGTCAACTGACAGTTCGAACAGAGAGTGCCGGTGACCAGTCAGAACTAAAGCAGGGGTGAGCTCTGAACCATGTCCACAGCTCCTAAAAACTCACAGACACCCGAGAGGCCACAGCTCTGCTTTTAGCTTCATGACCTATCATCTATCTTCCTTCCTTCCTTTCTTTTTCCTTCAGGGCTTTTGTGTATACCCTTGGCTGTCCTGGAACTTGCTCTGTAGACCAGGCTGGACTCAAGCTCACAGAGATCCACCTGCCTCTGTCTCTGCAGTGCTGGGATTAAAGGCATGCGCCACCATGCCCGGCTAGCTTCATGATTTCTGTGGGCAGCAAAAGGCAAGCAGTCATCTGACTTAGAGACAACTTGGAAAGAAGGGGCTACAGCTTGGGGATGTAGTTCAGTTGGGAGAATGCTTGGTGTGCAAATCCCTGGAGTTTATCCCCAGGACTGCAGTATACCAGTGTGGTGCTGCATACCTGGGCACAATACTTGGGAGGTTAGATGTAAGAGGACCAGCACATGGTCATCCTTAGCAAGCCTGGGCTATGACACCATGTCTGGAATGCAGAAAGTCAACATACCAAATAAAAAGCTCCAAAATATATGCTTAAAATAAGTAAGTTTTGCTGGGTGTGGTTGCTTACACCTGTAGTTCTAGCACTGGGGAGGCAGAGGCAGGAGAATCAAGAGGTTGAAGACAGCCCCACCTATAGAGAAAGTCTGAGGCCAGCATAGGCTACATGAGACTCTGTCTCGACAGTAACGCTATCAATAACCAAGTGAGTTCTGAGTCTAGTGCCATGTATTATGTAGTCCCCACCCTGACCCGCAGCCCATTTATGAAGGGCTCCTGTAGAGTACAACCAATGAGCATACCCGCTGGCTCGCTGGCTTGTTTGCTCTTCCTCTTTGCTTCTGGCAAAGTCTGGTAGGGTCTCTGTCCCACAGGCTCATCACCTTGGATAGCTGTCAAATCATGCATGCTGAAACTTCGCAAACGCTCCGTTATCGCTCCTTGGCTCTGTTTAACGGAGACGTGGTAAGACCCAAGGAAAAAACAAGAGACTTTCAAATATTTAATATTCTTATATTTGTCACGCAACATGTTAGAGCATTTTATTATGAAACAATTTGTCATATAAATAACATCCCTGCACATCTTATGATAAAAAAAAAAAAAAAGCGTTTAGAGGCTGACGTCTAACCACAAATACCACACACTGTTTATAGCTGCTTTATGACATCTGTATCAACATTAATCCATTTTCCTTTTTTATGCATTTCAAAGTATGTCATTACATCAACACATTTTATTCCAAGCATTTCAGCATTATACTAAAGTTTAAGACGTGTTTTTATTTTTTTTTAGTATAATGAGATTAACTTCAGAAAAAATAGCATCCATTATTCTGAGCTGTGGTTCAGTATTCTGGGTTAGTAATAGTAAAACTAGCCTGTTGGGGCCTAACATTTATGACGTAGAGAAGCTCTTCAAGGAAAGACAGTGTTTTAAAACAAGCCTAAGTCAGGAATGGTTAATAGCTCTAACTAGAACTAGGTAGGAAAAAGTTAGGAGCCAAAGAATTTTGGATCCGAAACAATCTTCAGACAATGTTTTTTCTGGCAAAACATGTTCACCACAGTATATTTCATTTTGTCTGTATAAAAGGTTGATTCATTTTTATTTTATGTGTATGAGCAGGTGCCCACATATGTATGTGTACTACAGGGGTGCAGTGCCCTTGGAGGCCAGAAGTGACTGTCTGATCCCCTGGGACTGGAGGTAGAGGCAATGAGATACCCTGTGGGAAGCAGAAGTCAACCAGGTCCTCTGCAAGAGCAATAAACACCCCTAACCACTGAGATGGCTCTCCAGCTCCTAATGTCTTAACAACATAACAGACAAGCTGGGCAGTGGTGTCGCATGCCTTTAATCCCAGCACTCGGGAGGCAGAGCTAGGCGGATCTCTGTGAGTTCGAGGCCAGCCTGGTCTACAGAGCGAGATCCAGGAAAGGCACAAAGCTACACAGAGAAACCCTGTCTCGAAAACCAAAAACCAAAACAACAACAACAACAACAAAAAACCCACAACATGACAGACACAAGCAAATATTTAAATGTAAATGTTTAATTCAAATTAATGAAAAGGAAAACACAGCTTTTTTTGTTTGTTTGTTTTTCCGAGATAGAGTTTCTCTGGGTAGGCTTGAACTCATAGAGATCTGCCTGCCTCTGCCTCCCAGGGATTAAAGGCATGTACCACCACCACAGGGCTGAAAATGAAGCTCCTTACTTTCACTAGCCACATCTAAGATGTCCATGGCTGCCCATGGCTGCAGTGGAAACAGTTGGGCCAGTGTAGAGAGCATTCCCACCACACACAGCATTCAACAGTTTCTATCAGCACACAGCTTTCAGGGGGACATTTATCTGAACTTTAAAGATATACTTCCCTAAACTATGAAGCTTTGTAAAGAGAAAAAAAAAAAAATTCTAAATTTACCCACTTTAAATCTGCATAGCATACGGATGATTCATTGTTTTATTTATAGCTAGACTAAAAATACTTGTCTCAAGGCGTTTACACTGATTATTTCTTCTCACACATGTGAATTTATGATTGCCTCTACTTATAACATTGCCATGGAAACTCATCCATTGCGGTTCATCTCCAAACTTCAAAGTTAAAGGTGTTACAAACATTGGGGCGTTTCTTTTCACTTGTATTTTACCCTGAAGAAACAGCTCTTCAATTCACAAGTCGAGATTCAGTACTCTAGGGTATTGATACCATACTATGTCGAATCACACGCCGTTTCCACTCCCTAGGTAAGTTTCGTATTTCTACCATAGGTTTTGAATTGTGTGAGAACATTTAAAGTTGGGGCTGGAGAGAAAGCCCAGTGGCTACTGAGTGCTCTTGCAGAGGATCCAGGTTCAATTCCCAGCACCCACACAGTATATCATCTGTAATTCCAATTGCAGGGGAATCTGATACCCTCTTCTGACCTCCTTGGGCACCAAGTGTGCACATGGTATGGGAGAGTGCTACTCTCATATAAAAGAAGAAATATATCTTTAAAAAAAAAAAAAGGAATGTTTCAAGTCCATTTCCCTATTAAAATAAGTGGACTTCACACATTTAAAAATCAGTTTGGAGCTGGATATGGTAGATCTTTGTGAGTTTGCGACCAGCCTGGTCGACAGAGCGAGTTCCAGGACAGTCAGGGCTACATAATGAAACTCTCTCTCAAGTAAATAAATACATAAAAAATATTTTGTGGCCGAAGAAGTTGCTCAGTGGGTAAAGGTCCTCTCAAAGTCTGGCAACTTGAGTCTGATCCCCAGTACCCATGTAAGAGCGGAGTGAGGGAATCCACTCTACAAAGTTGTCCTACACACACACACACACACACACACACACACACACACACACACACACACGCCTCTCCTCTATCATGCACACACAATAACAAATCTAAAAGACATTTGACAAACCTAGCTCACTGTATTTATTTTCTGTTGACCAGACAGCATTTACTGATAACAGAGATGGGTACGAGACACTTCAGAGACGGAGGTCAAGCTCCTCTCTCTGAAGGAAATCTTGTTTCCTCAGGACTGTCATTTTCTTTACTGTGCCCTTCTCTTTCCATGAATCCTCTCAATACTCCTGGGCTGTTTTATCCATCCCATACCCAAACACAAACGGCATGCGAGTCCACGTATTATGACTCGATCTTAGATGTTCCTTCAAAGGCGAATGTCCCCAGCCTGTAGAGCTACTGGCAGGCCTACAAGAGATGGTGTCTAACGAAAAAAGGAGGCCATCTGATGAGGCCTTGAAGGCGATCTCGGGGACCCACCCTTTCTGGTGTCACGAGATGAGTGGAGTGCTCTATTACCTGATTTGCCACAGGTCCAAGCGACAGCATCCACCAGTGATGGACTGAAACCTCTTTTAGTCAAAATAAACATTTCCTGGGGAAGCTGATTAACATAGTACACTACCCTCCCCGTGACTGGAGTACATACAATCTCTACGATCTATTTATTTATTTAACGTAATTGGGTGTTTTATCTGAACGTATGTCTGTGCATTGTATCCAATGCCTGTGGAGGTCATAAGAGGGTGTGTTGGATCACCTGGAACTGGAGTTATAAATGGTTGCAACCAACCTGGGGCCCTCAGAAACAGATCAGCCAGTACTCATAATGGATGAGCCACCTCTCAAGCCCCTTGAATATAGTTTCTAGGGCTGGTTTTAAAGAGCTCAACTGCCACTGAGCATTGACTAGGTTAGTAATTGTACCATTGTAAGTGGTTTTAATTGGTGCAATCAGTAGATAAGACTTAGCTCACAGATGAACTAGAGTGCTGTTGTTACTTTTACTGCTGCTGTGTGGTGTGTGTTTGCCATAGGAGCAAGATTCTAAGAAACCAGAAGACAGGGAGAGACTTAGGCTTCTGTCCTAGCAGACCATCTAGACCGATTTTTATATTGAGCAGGTCTACTGAGCAAACCAAGTGTTTTTTTTTTTTTTTTTTGGACAGGCTTTCTCTGTGCAGCTTTGGAGCCTGTCCTGGAACTCACTCTGAAGCCCAGGCTGGCCTCGAACTCACAGAGATCCTCCTGGCTCTGCCTCCCGAGTGCAGGGATTAAAGGCATGCCACCGTTGCAGCCACCACCACCGCCCAGCCCAAGTATTATTTTTGTGACTATTTCCCCCAACCTGACAGAAGTCAGAGTTATCTGAGAAGAGAAACCTCAATTGAGAAAATGCCTCCATCATTTTGCTTGTATGCAGGTCTGTAGAGTGTTTTCTTGACTGAAGATTGATGTGGGAGGGACAAGCCTGCTGTGGGTGGGGCCACCCCTGGGCAAGTGGACCTGAGTTGTCGAAGAAAGCAGGAGAGCAAGCCACGGGGAGCAAGCCAGAAGCAGCTCTCCTCGATGGACTCTGCTTCGGCTCCTGCCTTGGGTTCCTGCCCTGACTTTCCTCGGTGAAAAAGCAGAAAGTGGGGCTCCGGGTATAGCTCAGTTGGTAGAGTGCTCGGTTAGCCACAGCACGCAGGAAGTTCTGGGCTCCGTTCACAACATGGAATACACAGGGCCTGGTGATGCATGCCTGTCATCCCAGCAATCAGGGTATGGGGGCAGGAGGATGAGAGGTTTACAGTTGTCCTCGGCTACTGAGTGATGCTGAGGCCAGCTGGTGGTACTTGGGACTAGCCTTGGGGGAGAAAGGAGGCATGGGTGGGGGGGGGGGAGGAAAAGAAAAAGGAGGTATAAGCTGCTTTTTTGGAGGCCTGTTAACACATCAACAGTTCTGACTACCTTGGGAAACTGGATTTCCTACTATATAGATATTTTTTTTTTTTTTTGGTTTTGTTTTGTTTTTGTTTTTTTAGACTAAAACACATCTCAAATGAGAACAACGAGTTAAGTGTAGCAAGGTGAAGTTGAAAAACATTCAACACGTTGTAATTATCCAATGTAACTACTTCAAAGGAGAGGTGTAATTACAAAATAATCATATCCAAAGGGCAACCTGTTCACCCTAGTCTCATACCTACAGCACAAAAGCCCATTAGTACAAGAGTTACATTTGCCATGCAATGTGAAGTGGAAATACCCCTCTGCCCCAGAGTCCTAATCACACACACACCCAGGGAAGGATCGCAAGCCTGCAGTACATGGGAAAATATGCAAAAATGAACAGTATGTTTAGGCAGATGAGATGGGTGATTGATTGTCTTTCCTATCAAATGCTTCTTTAATATTATGAATTAGTAAGTTTATTTAATACATTTAAAAAAATCTTCTTAAAAATTAGGTTTTAAAATTTAACATACCAGGCGATGGGTTTTGCTTTGGTATTTTTGTCATACACCTTTGTCCTTATCTGCCCTCCTCACGCTGGTTTAATGAAGACTTGATTATAATGACATGCTGAACGGTAACAGTTTCTGCTCCATTTGACACTGTGGTTTTTGTATCTAATGCTTCACTCCCATCATCAAAAGAAAAACTGTGAGTGGTGTGGCCCTTAATCCCAGCACTGTGGAGACAGAGGTAGGCCAGCCAGGGTCACACAGTGTGACCTTGCCTCAAACACGGAATAAAGATAAAAGAAGAAAAAGAGTTTCTTCGCTATCTTTTAAAAAAAAAATTATTTTTACCTTTTAAAATTGGGCGTGTGCCTGGGATTCGGATGTGGGGGTTGGTATGTGCACGTGGGTGCTAGTGCCTAGACGCCAGAGGCTGTAGCTGGAGTTACAGGTACAGTTGTGAGGCGCCCAGTGTGGTGCTGGTAACTGAACTCTGGTCCTCTGCAAGAGCAGCATGTGCTCGTAGCTGCCAAGCCTTCTCTCTAGCCCAGTTCCTCTGTTCTGAGGGCAAAGCAGGAAAGCCTACTCGTTTATCTCTAAAAGGTGTTTCTGCTGTGCTTCGATTAAATGTGTATCCCTCTTCTTCTATTTGGCTTGTACGATATTAATCAAAAGGATACTCCACTCTGGGTGGAGTGAGTATAGATTCCAGGCAATCAGGAAGAAGGGGTCGCCATCAACATGGTATTTCATACTCTGTCTCTTGTGATCTTATCCACGTCAGGACTGTATGAACAGTGGGTATGGCAGCTCACGCTTGTAATCCAAGCACTTGGCAAGCCGAGGCAGGAAGGTCCTGAGTTCTAGGTCAGCCATATAGTGTTATCCTGTCAAGCTTTATTATAATCTATGCTTTTCCAGTGTAATTCTTATTATCCTTTTCAGTTTTATAGCTACTCAGCTCTACTGATCATCATCTGTGACGGGTGTTACATTTTATGGCTGCTAAGTTTAGTTCTCCATGTTTGGGAAACCTTCCTCTGGATAGTCAGTCAATAATAAAACTGATGGGGGCTGGAGAGATGGTTCAGTGGTTAAGAGCACTGACTACTCTTCCAGAGGACCTGAGTTCAATTCCCAGCACCCACATGGTGGCTCAGAACTATCTCTAACTCCAGTTCCAGGGGATCTGACACCCTCACACAGACACATAAATACAGGCAAAAGACCAAATATATCTGCAGACAAAACACTAATGCACATAAAATAAAAATAAATTATTAAAAAAAATAAAACTGATGAAGTCCAGGATGGACCTAGGTGAATGATGTATCTTAGTGTTTTGAAGATTAGATATATACATCTATATATATATAATTACTGAAGAATAATCACTATATAGAGGAGAAATTTTAAAAGGAACTATAAAATCAAAATGACTTGTCATCATTTCCTAAACTTCTTATACATGTGTGTGGTTTCTTCAGTCCCCCGCCCCGACTCATGACGCCTTTGAAGCAGGGTCTTCTCAATCTCAATGCACTGCTCTTCTGAGCTGGAAAAATCTTTGTAGTGCTTCTGCCCTGCAGGACAGTAAGCTGCACCCCTGGCCTCTACTCAGGTGTCAGAAGTGGCTCCTTCTGATGACCTCAAATGTCCCCAGGGTGGCGTAGGTGGGGGCATAAACGACTTCCAGTCGAGAGTTACCACTCTGGAGATACAGCAGGGTTGTAGATAGTAGATGTCAACCCCGGCTTTAGAGACAAGAAACGTGTTTAATTCTTACATCAGTGTAGACAGCTTGCCTACAGTCTTGTGGCTGATATGTGGGAGAATCCAAACTTAAAAAGAAAAAAAAAAAATCCAGACTAATTCAAGTGTTCTAGAATTCAGTGTTGGTTACACTAATCCGCTCTGTGGACTGTAGGAAAACAGGCGGAATTTCCTTTTCCCCATGGAAAAGGGGATGGGACCCTATAACTGAATAATCTCCAAATCCTTTCACAGACAGAAAGCCATTAAAACAGAGAGCAAGAGGCCAGGAATTTGAAGCTAATAATGGTGGCTAAAAAGTCAATTAGATTTCAGCAATTTACCTGCAGAGCTCTAATTTTTATACATTTTTTGGGGGGGTCTATTAAAGAGCTGTAATGAGAAGAGGCTGCCAGAGTGAATCCTGAGGTGGCCACGGGGGCCAGCAGCTCTGCCCTTCACTTGCCCTTCATTGCATGGATGCCGGTCAGCTACATCAATGCCACCTGCATCTCCCACGCGGAAGCAGGGGCATTGAGCATCCTCAGCACAATCCTTGAAGGTCCTTCATGTATTTGTGCTTTGCTCAGCCAAAATAAACTTGTACACTGACCTTGTGCACAGATGCCTGGTAATGAGGCCAGAGGGCTGAGTAACATTTTCAGAAAATTGCTTTACGGTGTAATAAATGTTCAGATTAGGTTCCTGTTTTCATCTCTGACACGCTCAGGTGATCCAACCTGGGGACCCTAGGCAGGAAATCATCCTGATCTAAATATTATACAACCAGGGTAAGAATTTTTAGCCTGAAAGCTATTTCTAACAAAGTACACACACACACACACACACACACACACACACACACACACACACACTAAAACCATGCACATCTTGGTATCGCTTTTTTCTTTCAGTTTCTCTTTAATCTTGACCTACTTCTTAGTTTGGGTCCCGTTTACTTGAGTATGAAATGTCTGCTTCAGTAAATTCTTTTGTGACAATAGATTTTTTTTTTAAATGTCCCCAGAGATGAAACTAATTGCACTCACTTAAAAAAAAAAAAAAAAAAAGCACAGTATACCTCGGGGCCAACAGAGCTGACATTACGCAGTCCTCAACACAGTTACTGACTATTTCTAATAGACAACAGAACCAAGAATCAAGTGTTTAGCACTTCTGGAGTCATGAGAACATGACATCACCTCATGCACCGAGATTTTTTTTTTTTGGTTAAAGAACCAACGCTGCCAGTAAGTAGGGCAGCGACCTTCGGTGGTGGGCTTGTTCTGCAGTGACTGTGGTGGCTTTAGAGTCTCTCTTTCCTGCTGGGGGGCGCGGTTGAGAGTTGACTTTGAGTTGTTAAATATAGAAGTGACATCCATGAATCACAAAGGAGGAAGTAGATACAGGGTTATCTTTTGTGGCATTTTTATAGAAAAGTCTTTCTCTGAGATAACAGTATTTAGGAACAGCGTAGCAACCAAAGGATGGGTTCAAATTTTCAGTTAGCAATAGAGACACTGGCTACAGCCGGACAAGTAGGCAGCCGGTGAGGCCACCGAGTCCACCTATCTTAGAACGCATCATCAGTACCGATCTTAGACTAGGTGGTAAGCAGAGATGCTAAATGTGCCATATACAGGATGGTAGGACGGGGAAAACTGATGAAGGCAAAGTAAGATCAAATGAGGAGACAGGGATAAAGTCATGCTGTGAGGGTTGCTGACTTCTCATGAAGCAAGAACAGGCTTTGTAAACCTAAGTCAAGATACAGTAAACACCTTACAAGTAGCTACAGCATATAACATCTCAGGAGGTGGAGAGATGACTCAGTGGTTAAGATCGCTTGCTGTTCTTACCAAGGACGTGGGTTCAGTTTCCAGCACCCACATAATAGTTCACAACAATTGTAACTCTAGTTACAGGGGCTCCAACACCTGCTTCTGGCCTCTGGGGCACTAGGTGTGCACACGATGCACATACATACAAGCAAGAAAACACATTAGAAATGTCTCTAAGTGTTAAACTGAGAACTGCTGGGGGGGCTTCTTTCTGTATTTACTAAAACAACGTCCTCAAACGTGTTTTCAATGCACATTTAAAGTTGAAATTGAATTGGCAATTTTCTATATACAGGATCACGTTGAATGAGGCTTTTAAAAAAGACAAGTTCATAAATGCCTTTGAAGTGGAAATAGATATATTCACTTGGCCAGTAAAGCCAACCAATGCTGAGCTTAGATGGGAAGCAGGAAGCCACCTGTGGTCACAGCACTCTAGATGCAGACACTATAAACCCTCTGGCTTGTGTTGGAAGAGTGAGAGTTTCCTTCTCCACCTCCGCACCTCTTCCCCACCCCCACGTCTCAACACAGCAAGATGACAGTGGTTAAATTCTTCTTCTTACTGCTGGGCCGGGCCAGGTTCCATTACCGTACTGGGCGTCTAATAGAATCCCCCCCCCCCCCCGAGTTAATAATTGCCTTTTTGATTTTCATTTGCTTAGCTGTCCTACTCTGTGCATAGTCACCCATACGTTTTCCACAGTCCGTAGGGCTGTGTGTACACAGGTACATGCTGTCCGCAGCCGGTGAGTTCTTCCATGGGTCACACCATACACATGGCTGGGATTAAGTGTCAGCCCTGCACAGCATTAAGCTAATTCTATGCTGTTCTCCGTATTTCAATCCCATACTTCTTTCAGAAGTATCTCTGTTAGCACCTTTGATCTGCAGAATCCACTTCCGGCTGGATTCTGCACTTGATGCACATTGTCCTAGGGAATTCTGTCATCTCCCTTCTGTGCTGGACAACCTATTTCCCAGATCCACAGGTCTCCTTGTCTCCCGTCCCTCCTCTTTAGCTTTGGCAGAATATACCTATCCTGAAAAGGGTGTGCATTTGATACGTTTTATGGGTTTACATATGGAGAACTTAAAAAGAAAAACGAAATCTATTCAATTATTTTAGGTTTACACCTGATTGACTGGCTTGCCCAGTATTATAGAGCTTAGCCCAGAGTTACAAGATGGCATCGTGGGTGATGTCACACTGCCTTTACGCTTCTCTTTCATTAACTACAAGTTTACTGCTGTTCTGATGCTAGATTATTTGAACATGATGTGCTTTCAAGCTCTGAAATCTTTAAGAATTCTGTCCTTCTTGTTGGTGTTTGGTGAGGGATGGGGTGGGAATAATGTGATGGCCCTGCTTGGAGATGGCCATTCTTTCCCTTGTGGGGCTCGGTGACGCATGGGCCCTTTGATCTGGAGGCTCATTGCCCGAAACACTGCAACATATTGCATGATTTCATCTTCTATGATAACTGCACCAGCCCTCCCCTTTTACACTGTCTGGTTGTGAAGGATGGATCTCCTGGGTGGTCTTCATGGTAGATGTGTGATCAGCAATGCATTTTCATTAAGCAAGAAACAAAAAAGCAAATAAACTCCAATACGCTCAAAATGTTGCTGTTTTAGAGTTTATTCATCTCTTTTAATGAAAGAAAAGCTCTTTATAAGCCCAGTAAGAGGAAAGCTATATAGTAGGAAACATAGTAGCATACTATTATACAATAATCAATAACCATTTTCAATATGGTTATCTACATATATCCTGTTAATGAATTTCTACTTAGCCCTCACTCCAGTACTGCCAGGAAGAGCATCCGAGTTCTCCCTTTTTGATTCGATTAACGTGGGTGGGTGAGCCCAGGGTCTCTGCAGAGTTAAAGTGCCCTCACACAAACACCCTTTCACCACAGCAGTTCTGTCAAACCACCGCTAGCTGAACTGTATCTTTCCATAGCACAGCTCAGTTAAAAAGAGCCTGCCTTGAGCTGGAGAGACGGCTCCAAAGTTCGGAGCACTTGCTGCTCTTGCAGAGGACCCACTGGCAGTTCTTAGCGTCCACGTTAGGAGGGTCACAATTGTCTGTCACTCTAGCTCCCCAGGGAATCCTAGGCTTCATGACTACTTGGGCACCTGTGCTCACATGCATTATACCCACACAGGTACACACAGACACATACACACAATTAACACAAAAATAAACCCTAAAACAACAGCAAAAGAGCCTGACTTGAAAGTAGAATATTAACTACCCCAATTTTAAACCATGCCCATGAAATGAAGGATCCCTGGCTCCCACTCTGAGCAAGCACAGTACTATCATGTATGTTCAGAGACACATCACCCTTGTTTTATACACAAAGCAGCCAAGGCATACACAAATTAGCAAACTGCTTATGGTGACTTTAAAAGTCACCGTCGGCACTTTCTGGTTGTGAAGTCCGTTGTTTGCTTTTTCTCGCATCCCACACGCTAAAATCAGTTGTGCTAGGCTACTGGAAATAAGCCACACCAATTACTACATGCACAGGAGCCCAATAGCCACAGCGCCAGTCTCCAGAGAAGGCGTTCAATCAGCGACCCGGCTGGAAGGGACAGCTACAACGTGAGTGACTCAGAACAAACGTTTGACATGCTTTATTTTGAATAACCAGTTACCTCAAATTGGTTGAAGCAGAGGCGTAGAAGGAAGCCAGAAATCCTAGCAAGGCAGTGCCAGAGAGAGAGAGAGAGAGAGAGAGAGAGAGAGAGAGAGAGAGAGAGAGAGAGAGAGAGAGAGAGGAGAGAGAGAGAGCAAAGACACAGAGAAAAAAATGGTCATCTTTACTCAAGGTGTGTTATCAAAACTATTTCAAGGTTAAAAGGGGGGGACTGTACCCCAAAATGACATTTACAGGTATGTTTTATTTATTAACTACCTTTAATTTCATAACACAATATGGGCTTTGGACTCCCAAAGAACATAGAAAACGAAGTGTTAAAATGTCATTAAAATTACCGACTTGTTTATTCAAGTGCTAGAATAAACATGAAACAGAGTTCTGCCATAGCTTATAATGATCTAAAATAAAAGTGGCCACCTTTCTGAACGGGGCTGATGGGAACACCAAACACGACCAAAGAAACCTTACCTTCACTGCAGCTGTGACAGCAGCTGCGGCTGCCAGATTCAAACCTTGTCGCCCGAAATTAACCATCGTCTCATAGCCTCTTTCCTTGGCTTGGACAATGTAATCGTCAATTTCCTGGGGACCAACAGTTAACAGTCAGGTCAGGTGCGGCAGCACACCCCTCTCATCCCAGCAGGGAGGTAGGGGCAGAAACAGTACAAAGTTCAAGGTTATCTTCAGTTACATAGTAAATTCAAAGCTAGCCTGGGCTACTTGAAGTCCTGAGTAAAAAAATAAAATAAAATAATTAAGCTGGGTGTTGGTAGTGCACGCCTTTAATCTCAACACTCTGGATAGGCAGATCTTTTTAAATTTGAGGCTAGCCTGGACTACATAGGGAGTTCCAGATCAGCCAAGAGATACTGTGAGATCCTGTTTTAAAAACAAAAACTTTGCCGGGCGGTGGTGGCGCACGACTTTAATCCCAGAACTTGGGAGGCAGAGGCAGGCAGATCTTTGTGAGTTCGAGGCCAGCCTAGTCTACAGAGTGACATCCAGGAAAGGCGCAAAGCTACACAGAGAAACCCCGTCTCGAAGAACCAACAAAACAAAAACAAAAACCCAAAAAACTGACAAACAGTTAACAAGAACATATCAACAGAAGTTAGTTTATTCAGTTTTTTGATGGGGTTGTGTGTGTGTGTGTGTGTGTGTGTGTGTGTGTGTGTGTGTGCCCCCGCTGGCCTGGAAATGGATATGTAAACCAGGCTAGCCTAAAACTTAAAGAGATCTGGCTGCCTCTGCCTCCTGCTCCATGCCCTGATAGTTTTATTTAGAATTAATGCTAAGAAGCCTCTTTTTATAACACTGTGTAGAGCACATGCTCACACACACACACACACACACACACACACACACACACACACACTACTGAAAGACAGGATGTGGTGAGAACTGATCGACCTTACCCTTTCCTTTGAAGAAAGAAGAGGATGAAGGAACTTTCTATATATCAAACTCGCCCCTCTGGTGTAGGGTGAGAGCAGCCAGATGACAAAGGCAATCTTCAGCTCATAGTACAGGGGAAACCTAACAAGAAACAAAACCCAGAAACCATCAGAAGGAAATGCGGTAGGAAGCAAAACAGCAAAGACCATGGAAACCACAAAACCACCCTATCTGTTTCCACGCGTGGAGGCTGCTGACGAGGGAACCAGAACCCTCGCAGTGGAATGTATTGGTGAGTTCACATCCTCAAATCATAGCGAGCTGACCGAGGACTGCAAGGATCCTTGCAGTTACCGTCACAGGACAGCACTGAACTAACTGTGGTGGCTTAGGAAGGATAAATTACCATTCATTCAACTAGGGAATGTTCCAGAAGCGTGTGGCACACCTACGGACATCAGGGGGCAACTTCCATCTGTTCCACGAGCACGTCAGTTTTCCCTCCCAATTCCAACTGCAGACGAAGGGTACGAGGAATTACCGCAGAGGCAGCCTGGAAACTAGCTAAGTGCCCACGCCTTTCCTGTGGGTGGAGTTACTTCCCCAGCCCTGGACCATGTGACTTGACTGGTCAACCCAAGTGAGTGTGACAGAGAGGATATAAGTCTTAGTTGCTCTCTGACACTCTCATCCAGTTCTCCCAACCCATGGAACTACTTCCTTCCTCAGCCTTGGTTCTGAATGAAGACATTCATGGAGCTGAGCCCAGCAAGGCTGCAGCCAAAGCCCTGCCCTGAGGCCACGTGAGCGCCCCATGGAGGTCTGCTGCTCTAACCCACTGTGCTCTAGAGGGCTGCCACACTAAAATCTAACCCACAGCGTGAGAGGACCACGGGGTACCAGACACAACAAGCCCCAAGTCTGAGTTTTTGTGGGAAGGCGATAGGCAGGGGGACAGTGAGGAGTGACTACTGGGTAAACCCTCTCTGCCACAGTGCATGGATTCTCAGGATGGAAAAAACAACAACCACAAAGCTATGATTGTGTGTGTGCATGCAAGTGTGTATGAGATACGGGTGGGTGCAAACACAAACGGCACACGTGTGCAGGTCAGTTCTCCCCATCCACCGTGAGATCCAGACTGAACTCTGGTTGTAAGGCTTGTGTGGCAAGCACCTTTTTAGAATGGACCACCTGGTCAGCCCAACTTTTAACATCCCACATTTTCTACATTTTTTTCAATAATGTATATACGCAATACTTAAAATTAGTGGAAAAAAGCAGTAAAAAACAAAACAGGACTGTGGGGGCTGGGGATGTAGCTCAGTTGGCAAAGGGTTCACCTACTAAGGCATGAAGGTCTGATCTCCAGCAATGCTGTAACAAAATAACACACATGGTGGTTCACGACTGTCATCTTAGCATTAGAAGGTAGAGGCAGGACGCTGGGAGTTCAAGGTCAGCCCTGGCTACAGTAGATCATGCCTCAAAACAGAGGAATAAATAAGAAGGAAAGAAGAAGGACTTTGAAGTTCAAGGCCCCTCAAAGGGTTAAGAATCTTTGTTTTGTCAGTTAAAAGCTAAGAGAAGCTGGGACACACCTTTGATCGAAGCACCTGGGAGGCAGAGGCAGGAGGACCTCTGAGTTCAAGGTCAGCCTGATCCACAGAGTGAGTTCCAGGACCATCAGGGCTACACAGACAAACACTGTCTTGAACTCTGCCTCCCCGCAGAATCCAGGAGATAATTCTCCTCAGACATCTAATCCAAAATCAACAGGGAAAGGAATGGGGATAAAGGGAAGGGAACATTTATGTGGATGGATGGATGCTGTATGTGTGTGTGTGTGTGTGTGTTATGCCAGTAGAGGCCAGAATATGGCATCAGGTGCCCTAGAGCTGAAGTTACAGGTAAGGGAGCCATTTTTCCAGCCTCAAGGAAAATATTTCAAGTGAGACTAGAAAAACGCAGGAGGGTAGGATCTGGTTCACAGTGTATGTTGAGCATGTAGGAAATCCTGGGTGAGGTAGGTGGTGGGGGGAGAAAGAGAGAGAGAGGAAAAGGGTAGGGTGGGGGAAGAGAGGGAGAGAGAGGAGAAGGGGGGGAAGAAGGAGGTAAGGTGGGGGAAGAGGGGGAGACAGAGGCGGGAGAGATAGATATTGATTTGAACCAACTCATAAATAAGGGGTTAAGAATGTTTAAGTCTGGCCAGGTATGGTGAGCCATGCACTTAATCCCAGCACTCAGGAGTCAGAGCCAGGCAGACCTCTGTGAGTTAGAGGCTACCCTGGTCCCCAAGCCGATTCCAGACCAGCTAGAGTTACACAGTGAGACCTTGTCAAAAACAACAAACAACAAACAAAGGAAGGAAGGAAGAAAGAAAGAAAAGAATATTGAAGTCTGAGGATATATACTTTTTCTACAAATCTGCGTGATGGCATGATATAATGTTGTATGAGAATATGAGTCCAGAAATGGTGTAAAGCAGGCCCAAGAAGGAATAGAAAGGGATGGGCTGGGTTCAAGTCAATACCACAGTCTGATCTGTCTATCTGCCTGTCTGATCTGTCTATCTGCCTGTCTGTCTATCTATCTGCCTGTCTATCTATCTATCTGGCTGGCTGGCAGTATTTAGTAGCTCAGGTAAAGAAAAGATAACTGGGTTAATTTTAGCTCCAGTCTGTGATGCATGGGAAGAAATGGAAACACTGCCAAGGTCTCGGGTTTCCATTTTTAAAAAGGAGACTTCTCTAAAGGCACGGTTGGATGGAAAGGTACTCTGAAATACCACATGAGGAATCCTTAAGTATGGGTCCTCTAAAAACTGTGAGCTCCATGAGGAATGAACATGTTGTAATTACACCTCATGTTGCTTTGCTGAAGCCGCCAGGGATCTGCTGTCAAGTGGGTGGGTGTCCACGTGGCTATTGACGTGGTGTAGTCTCAGTGTTCGTGCCTCAGAGCTTTTGGGCTGGGAATGGAGGGAGGGAGGGCTATGACCAGATGCTGCGGATTGGAGAGGAGTCATTTCGGAAGCCATCAAGAGAAAGTCTGAAGTCATGAGTGTGGAAAGCGGATGATGACAGCCAGGTTCTCTATTTTAAGACGCTGGTGGGAGTGGGGGGTGGGCAGGGATTAGCACAGTGAGCTGCCTTCCTGAGGGCGGGCTCCACAGAAAGCGCCGGTTGTCAAGGGGAAGACAGAGAAAGGAAAAGATGCTGGGTAATTAAGTTGATCTATTTCTCATGGTGATAAGCAAGAGCAGGCTAAGAACCTAGGACACCTGAGAGCGCCTGAGTCCCTTAGCATGGCGGAACTTACCATGCAAGTGTCTGATCGGCCACTGTTTCAATCACAGTATAGAGGGCAAAGACAATCCAGTACATCATCCAGCGGACCTGGAAGTCATAAAGGCACTCATGAAACAATTGGCTAAGATGACTGCAGGATCTGGTGTTTCATACCTTGAACCTCAGCATCTGAGATTCCTGGGCAAGAGGATTCCCTACAAGTTTAAGGCTAGCCTGTGCGACACAATTTATTGTGTATCAGCCAGGGTTATAGAGTGAGACCAGGTTTTAAAAAAAGAAATTATTTATTCTGAGTAATTTTATATAAATACACACGCATATCTGGATATATACTACACTGGGGTCCAATGCAGAGGATGATGGTCCAGTTTTCAACAGGTTTTTATGTATGAGTTTTTGGGAGTACGACATCAAGTGTCTTTGAGATACAAGAGTCAACAACAAATCTCTGAGGTCTGATAGAATGTAACTCAGTAACCAGAATCAAAGAACCATTTAATACATGCATAAATAAAACAGTACAAGACATGACAACATCTATTGCTCTATCAGTCTTTAGAATTTTACATTTATTGGGGCTGGAAAGATGGCTCAGTGGTTAAGAGCACTTCTAGAGGACCTGGGTTCAGTACCCAGCAGCCACACAGCAGCTCACAACTGTCTATAACTCCAGTTCCAGGGGATCTGACACCCTCACGTAGACATTCATGAGGCAAAACAGCAGTGCACATAAAATAAAAATAAATATTAAAGAAATAAAGTAGATTTTAAAAGGGTACATTTAAAAAAATTTGCATTTATCTGGGTGTGACAATGCATGTCTTTAATCTTAGTGCCTGAGAGGTAGAGAAGGGTGGATCTCTCTGAGTTCGAGGACAACCTGATCTAAATATCGAGCTCCAGGTCAGCTGGGGCTACATAGTAAGACCTTGCCTCAAATACACAAAATTTGACATTCTTTATTTTTCCATGTACAGAAGTTGTTCACCCATCAAAGAACTATCATAGGACTGTTACTAGCCTTAATGTCAAATCAATAAAAGCAGTCACTCTGAGAACCTGGTTAGTGTCTTCTTCCATTCCAATCCTACAGCAGCAGTTTGGGAATTTTTGGGTCCCTGCCCGCTGAAGGAGGGCAGTCTAGCTAGCCCCTACCGTCACTCTTTACCGTCTTTCCGAACTTCGTCCTTTCAGAGGCAGGTGCTAGATTAGTTGCTCTTAAACTCCCTCCCTCCCTTCCCCAGATTTATACCTGTTCTTTCATGTCAGCAGATATACTTTCTTTCCAGTAGGTTCAGCTTTTTCTTTTTCTTTTCTTTGTTTGGGTCCCTGCTCAACACTATAAGCAAAGACACGACCCCACACCAACCGCAGGACTTGGGACTGCTAAACACACAATATAGCAATAATGCCTTTAACGCCTATAACAACACTGGGCGTTGGGAAATGCAGTAGCTTCTGCCACAGGAATAGTGGCAGAGAGGTAAAAGGCCTTTCTCAAGGTCACTTTGCAGGAGTGTGGATGTAGGCTGCCTGATTCTGGGATGGGCTAGTCAATGGTACCCTACACAGAGGAAAACCTATCACTTCCCTCATTCCCATCCACATCAGGGTCCTGATGAGCAGCTAGAATACTGTGCTATGTAAAAAAAATATTTTTAAATGGGTCACACTGAGGCATTTTCATACGTGCCTGAAATATATCCTGTTCTAATATGTCCTTATTAACTACTTAGTTTTAAGATAGATGCTTGTTTGGCTATTTCACAGACAAACTGTGACTCAAGGCCAGGGGTGTAGTTAGTGGTGGAGTACTTGTCTATGATGTGTATACTACAAGCATCATAACAGTGCCCCTGGAACTGGAGGTACATACAGGTAAGTAATTGTGAGCCGCCACATGGGTATCAGAACTGAACCCAGGTAGGTCCTCTCCAAGAGCAGTAAGTGCTCTTATCCACTGGGTCACCTCTCCACCTCTCATGTAATTTTTTCTTTTTCTTTTTTTAAAGAGGAAGAAAAGAGGTATTCCTTTGTAGTTAAACTAAACCGTCATCAAATGGCAAACTATGTCATCAACAGTATATTCTAGACACTTCCCCCTGTGGTACTGATAGTGATTTATTGTTATTTCTTTTTTCTTAGGTCTCACTGTAGCCCAGGTTGGCTTCAAACACTGACAATCCTCCTGCCTGGGCCTTTTGGGATTACATGAGTCATCATGCCTGGCACTGGCTATAATTTATATAAACAAAACCCTGGGGCTGGAGAGATGGCTCAGTGGTTAGGAGCATTGAATGCTCTCCTAGAGAACCCGGGTTCAATTCCTACACCCACATGGCAGCTCATAACTATCTGTAACTGATTCTAGGGGATCCGACACTCTCACATAGACATACATGCAGGAAAAAACACTAATACACATATAAATTAAAAAAAAATCTAAAAGAATAAATTCCTGAAAAATCTGCTCTCTTGAATGAAAGGGGATTTTTCTTCTTATCAGAAATATGGACCACAAATGTAACTGGATTTAGCAATAATTAAATGTCACTCAATGAGCATGTGCTGTTCACGGGGGCAACCGCAGAGAAAGTTAACCTTGGAAATGTGTTACCTTACTTTAACAATAACGGATCTGGTTAGGATTTTCCATGAAATGATGACTCAGCAGAGCTTTTATTAAAAACTGTGGCTCAAGGCCACCCAGCTTCTGTTTAAGGTTTTTCCCAGAGAAAATACCAGAAGCCAAGGTTAAAAAAAAAAAAAAGAGCAGCTCATAAAATTGTAACTAAGGACATGTGAAGACAAAGACCTAAGTAGTTTTCCTATCAGATGAAAATCCCAATAATAAAACGGAGCATTAGTATTAATATTAATGATTTATGGGAAAACCATCAACCTTGACTGTCCTATACACTTATACAGACCCTTGTGTGTCGGTAGGGATTGTCTCTCAAAACCTGCAAATACAAAGCCTGCGGCTGCTAAGTCTCAACTGTACAGTGGCATTGCATTTACCAGTAACCAATGCACATCCTGTTGTATACACTAAATCATTTCTGAATGACTCATGATATCTAACAGGGTGCAAGCCCCTCCCTCCTCGTCTCTTTCTTGAACTACTGATCCTCCTGCTACAGACTTACCAGGGCTGACCTTCTACTCACCACGCCCAGCTCTATAATGACTTCTCTAGATGCCAGGTACTGATCACAAAAGAAACAAACTGTATCTTTGATCCCTAAGAAATAAATTCTCCAACAAGGCAGTTATGTACGTCCATAAGCACTAAGTTGAACACACACACACACTTTTGCCTCATCTTTCATATAAAACATAATGTAGTTAATTCTTAAGGACTGAGGTGCCATTGTTAGCAATGACATGAACTGATACAACTGTATCCAATCTTGCTACCTACTTGTCATGGGAAAAGACCCAAGTTCCGGCTGGAGAAATGGCTCAGGAGATAAAGGAGCTTGCCATCAAGCCTGATGACCGTGACAGAAGTGACTCCTTCCTGCGGGTTGTCCTGTCACATGTGCTCTGGGGCACAGAGAGGAACCAATACACACATATGCACATACACAAGTGAAATTTAAAAAATACAAAAGCCAGGGTGGTGGTGCACACCTTTAATCCCAGGAGGCAGAGGCAGGCTGATCTCTGTGAGTTTGAAGCCAGCCTGGTCTACAGAGTGAGTTCCAGGACAGCCGGCGCTACACAGAGAAACCCTGTCTTGAAGAATAAAAAAATAAAATAAAAAAAAAATTTTTTAAGAAAGAAGAAAAGACAATAAGAGACACATAGCCGACAGCTTCAGCCCACAGGTTTCTAATATTTTAATGAGATGACAATGATATTGAAATTATGAGACTATCAATCAGATAGAGAGACAAGAAGCATCTAAGGAAGTAGGTAGAAGAAAGTCTCCAGAGAAGCAGCAAGCGTGCATCCTCTGTGAGGACAAGGGAAAGGAAGGAAAACTGGTGTGTGGGGAGCAGGGCTTGGTGTAGGGAACTGGGGAAGAGGGCGGAAAGAGGTGAGCACTTCCTCTGCTCGCAGCCGGAGGCGGATCATTTGCTAGGAGTGGCCGTGCATGGCTTTGAGAGGAACAAGATCCGGACAAGTTTGTTTTCGTTTTTTTCCAAGACAGGGTTTCTCCGTGTAGTGGCTCCGGCTGTCCTGGAACTTGCTCTGTAGGCTGGCCTTGAACTCACAGAGATCCGCCTGCCTCTGCCTTCTGAGTGCTGGATTAAAGGTGTGTGCCACCAGGGCCTGTTTAGAAAAGTTGTTTTTATGGGTAGGAAAAGGTGTTGCCTAGGGAAGGCTGGTTCAGACTCTGACCAATGATGCCTTCACCTGTGTGGAGTGTTAGACCAAGGAAGGGTCCAGTGAGATGACTAGGGCAATGAAGGAGAGGGTTACAAAGAGCCTGGCTCCTCAGCTCCCCTTGCAGGTATTGGGGAGGGGGCTGAGTGTCCAGTTCTCACCCGCAGAGTGTGAGCTGGAACAGTGGGTGTGTACCGACGGCCAGGCTTTCTCTTCTTCCTGCTAGTTAGTTGGGAGCAGAGCAGCCTTGGAGGCTGTGTGTTGAAGGTGAGCAGAGTTCTTAAACAGTTGCAGAAGGAAAGACTCTTTGCTGAAATAAAGGCCTTGCTTCATGCGGGGCCGGCACAGGACCTACCTATAAATCCCCATATTCCTTCTGTTACCGCGTTCTTTGTTGCGTGGTACTATATCGAAGCACCTGGCTCCCCTTCTAATCTGTGGGGACCGAGAGGCTGGGGCCACCACAGAAATGGTTCTAGAATTAGCCATGCACCCACCAGGGAGCTCTTAGGAGCTGGCCAGGGCACACCCGATGCCTGGTTAGTGGTGGCTGGTGCAATTCGGCAGCGATGGAGATGTGAAGAGAACAGTTTTCAGGGGCTCTGGTTTGAGAGCTCCTTGGAGACTCCAGGAAGTATCTGGGAATCAGCTGGAGGGTAGGAAGAGCGACAGTCTGACACAGCCAACTGAAACAGCCAGGGAAAACAATCCTAAACTGTGACTGTGATCCCTTGGAGGTGTGGCTTCTGACTGGGTTTGTTACGCTCCTCTTGTGTTGTCAGTGTCTGTGACTTTAGCAGCATTATCCTCCCATGTTCCCCCCCCCCCCCCAGACAGGGTTTCTCTGTGTAGCTTTGCACCTTTCCTGGATCTCGCTCTGTAGCCCAGGCTGGCCTCGAACTCACAAAGATCCACCTGGCTCTGCCTCCCGAGGGCTGGGATTAAAGGCGTGCACCACCACTGCCTGGCCTTCAATCCTCTTTACTAGGCAAAACAAAACAGCAAAACCAAACAAAAGCAAACAAAAAACGAATGCACAGACACAGATGCGCGTGTGTACACACACACACACACACACACACAGAGCTAGGTGTGGCCATGTGAATCTGCAATCCCAGAGCTGGGAAAGCAAAGGCAATTCCTGGGTTGGCCAGCCAGCCTGGCTGAATTTGTGAGCTGTAGGTTCGGAGACAGACCCAGTCTCTAAAATCTTTTTTAGAAGGTAGAAACGAACTGAGGAAGGCAAGCATCCTAACCCCAAGCTACATCCTCAGCCCAAACAGAACCTCAAAATCATTCAGATACCAAAAGAAAGTAATTTGCCAAAGAAATAACCCCCCTAATTAGGCAAGTTCTTTTAAAGATTAGAGCATCAGCTGTGATATGAAACCACAGCACCCAAAGTAACATTCCAGCTACACAGCGCCTGGGCAGACGTCCTTTGTCAGCTCTTGGCTTTATTATTGCTCCAAATCCATAAGGTTTGGATAAGCCTTTAGCATTTCAAAAATCCAGACAGTCACGTGACGGTAGTTCTTGGCTTCACTCTCCCAGAGGAATTAGAGGACATTTAAAGCCTGAGTAGTACTGTAACATACCCAGAGGCAAAGCGTACTATCAGAAGACCATGCTCCATTTAATGGGAGCTCATTTACATCATCCCAATGCCAAAAGAAAGTGGGCTCATTTCATGGATCTTTTAACATTTTTCAACAAAAGAAGTTTTTATGCTCTACATCCTTAGGAAAAAAAAAATTTAAGACCATCCCAGGATAAACACACACAGCAACTGGAAGTGTTGTAATTGTTTAAAGCTCCCTCCCAGAGTCCCACTGCCGAAACTGGTAGCAGGAAAACCTGGACACAGACCCACAGCGTGGGGTGAGGGTGGGGTGGAAATCACCTTCTGGTTTGCAAGCTCATGCTATGGGTTTTAAGAGCCATGGATAATGGTAAGGGAACATTAAGAAATGTTTTCAGCCTGGCAGTGGTGGCACACGCCTGTAATCCCAGCAGAGGCAGAGGCAGGCGGATCTCTGCGAGTTCAAGGCCAGCCTGGGCTACCAAGTGAGTTCCAGGAAAGGCTCCAAAACTACACAGAGAAACCCTGTCTCGAAAAACAAAAAACAAAAAATAAAAAGAAAAAGAAAAAAAGAAACATTTTCCTGACTGGGCTTCCTCACTCAGGAGGTAGAGCCAGGCAGATCTCTGTGAGTTTGAAGCCAGCCTGGGCTACCAAGTAAGTTCCAGGAAAAGGTGCAAAGCTACACAGAGAAACCCTGTCTCGGAAAAACAAAAACAAAAACAAACAAAAAAAAGAAATGTTTTCCTTAAATTATTCCTTTATAGGCCAGGCGGTGATGGTGCATGCCTTTAATCCCAGCACTCTGGAGGCAAAGGCAGGTGCATCTCTGTGAGTTCAAGGCCAGTCTGGTCTATAGACTGAGTTCCATGACAGAGAAACCCTGTCTTGGAAAAAAAAAAAAAATTGTTCCTTTGTATAACTTGTTCATGTTATGTCATATTACTAGAGTGGGATTATAATAGCAACAACGGTAATATATTAAATCATACAACTGTACTAACTTACAGTGTGTGATTAGAAAAACTGAGTTGATAAGTTAATTTGACAAATATTACTTAGGGTCTATTGTGCATAAAGCCTTTGACATAAAAGAGTCATAAACTGTTATGGCAAGGATTTCCTGCTCCCAAGGAGCCTTCATGGTAGGGTATGAATATAAGAAGATATATAATTAGGATAGGCAGTTTAACCCACATATGACTACTAAGATCTTTATATACTATGTATTACCCACTGTTTTGTGTGAATGAAACTTACTTCTTAGGAAAAAGGCTTTTCTAGCTACTGCCACCACCTTCCACAAAGGTCAAAGGTCATACATAAATCTGTGCACTGCGGTTGGTTTATATAACACCTGCCGCCTCAGCCATTTTACTCAAACAGTGGGAGGGATGAAACCTGTCCTGCTCATCATGTTCCCAGTACCCTCTGCCTGGGAAAACAGGCACAGAACAATCCTACTGAAAAAAAAAATCTCTATTTTCTGGGGCACGGTCTGCAGGCCAGGATGGCACACAACTCAACTACACGGCCAAAGAGTAAAGGCAGCCCTCCTGAACAACACCAGCCGCCAGGTTTATTTATTTCTTGGTTTTTCAAGACAGTAGTTCTCTGTGTAACAGTCCTGGCTGTCCTAGAACTTGCACTGTAGACCAGGCTGGCCTCGAACTCACTGAGAAATGCCTGTCTCTGACTCCCCAGTGCTGGGACTTCAAGGGTTTGCCTCCAGCACCCAGCCTGGCTACTTGCTTACTGGTCTGGAGTCCAGTGAGAAGAGAGGCCTAGTGGGTGAAGTGATTGCCTTGTCGGGCAAGCCTAATGCCTTGAACCCACACAGAGGTGGAAGGAGAGGACGACTCTATGAAGTTGTCCTTTGACCGCCACACGCTCACTGAGGCACATGTGTCCACACAGACACATGTCATGTGCGTGCACACAACAGTAATGAGTAAGATTAAAAAGCAAGGTCTTACTTGATAAGGCTCAAACAAGTAACTATGAGCTGAAGTGGCAGTTTATAGCATACAAAAAGTAATTAATTTGTCATTTTCCACATGATCGAGACATTAAGAAACTTCCTAATGTCTCTTAACTACAGAGTCCTCGAATCATAAAGCTACCAATGCTGGTCTTCAAGAACAAAACCACCAAACAAACTAGGGACCTCCCTCCACTTATGCCTAAAGATTTCAATTATAATCATTAAGTAAGCCCAGAGCATAAATGCTAAAATGGGGAAAAAGGAAGAGAGAAGAAAAAAAAAAACAAAAACCAAACCCAAAACCCAAAAACAAACTTGCTGAATCTAAAAAGAAATAAACACTGCTGAATTTCAGACCACCCAAAGAGAACTTTATTTTCTGGCCTTTGTTAGTTACACAGCCATTTCCCCCAGAGCACTTGTGGATACCACATTTCAGAGGGGTTGGAGAAATTCTAAGATCAGGAGTCCTCGGAAAGCAGTAGAGTTGAAAAAAGATTTCTTCTGTTTCACGAACAATTATGCAATAATTTGGGTATTTCACAACAATTTCCTCCCCCTTTAAAACAAAGGGGAACAAAATGTGAGAAATCAAATAGAAAAAACTCCCTCCTTTATTCAACCCAGATGGCTCTTCTATGGGATTTTTCTCAGAGCTGTGCATGGTTGAAAATAAGCTAGTGCAGTTTGATTTCATGTGGGTGGAGCCTGTCTGTTCTTTGATCCTTGACATGGGCTCCCGTGATACAACTTAGGTCAATTGCACGGGCATTTACCTGTTGAGCCTTCTTGCAGCCCTGAACATATTTTTCAACAGGCAGAACGTGGGTTTAAAAGGGTTAGGGTTGCTCTGGGCTTCCTCTGTTTGGAGGTGGATCTCTGCCTGTCACTCGCCTTGACTCCTCTTTGGGAGTTCCTGGGTCCCAGGCAAACTCAAGGAAGCAAGAGTAACCTACGGTTTCTGGGGGTCCCCGCCCCACAGAAGCCCCTGATGTTTTACAGGCTGAGGCTGCATGTAATCCAGATGCATCTGGTGCCCAAGTGAACCAAGACAGACACAGTCGTTTCTGTCATCTAGTGCACTGGCTTCTCCAGCACCATCGGATGACAGGAGCCCTGTGTGTTCATCCCTCATCCACTCAGAGTCCGAGGAAGTCGAGAGGAGGAAAAGTGCAGAAAATGTCTCAAAACTAGGTGACGATTAATTTAAAAAGTGTTGAAAACAAGATGCAAAACCCAGACCGGCTTCGGGACCCTGCTCCCAGCAGCACGTGGGAAGGAAAGGAAGGCGCCTCAGCTCCAAGATAAAACTCTTTCCATCCACACTGGCTGGGAATTCACGCCACCCCCCTCCCTTTTCTTCCCTCTGTTTAAAGTCTTCTTGACTTATTTGGAATAATATGTATTTATAAGAGAAGAGACCCCGTTCTGTTGAGCGCTGTACATAATTTCTCAGGGTTTTAAATGGGGAGCAGCCAATCCCACAGAGAGGAGTAGAGTGGACCATCTGGCCACCCTGTTGGTGAGCCTGGCTCCCACGTACACTGTCACCCCGTGTTCCTCTCTTCCTTGGCATTCTAATACTCTACAGGCATTTCTATCTCAGAGAGAACTAAGGTCCACACTGGGGCAGGGCCAAGCAAGACTCTAGAAGTATATCAAAGGGGTTGTGACCCACAGGTTGAGAAACACCGCTCTAGTAGCAACAAACGCACCCACAGGCTAGCCTCAAAACATGGAAACCAGGGGGATGTCTGACTCCACTTGAACTGTGTGGTTAACTGCATTAAAACATGTTTATTATATTCCAAGTTGTTAATCAATCCATATGTTTGTAAAACAAACAATTTGTTAGTGCCCATTTGTACATATGAATTTATTGTAACTGGAGAAGCACAATTTGGTGAATGGTATGTGGTGGAAGGCTGCCTACAGCAACACTTTTTGAAATATAAATTGCGATATGAAATCTATATAAAATCTACAATGACACTTTCATATATGTGTATATTGCGCTTTGTTCAAGTTTACTCCCATCTCCTTTTTTTTTGCCTCCTCTCCCACAACTTCCTTCCTCCCTCCCCTAAAACCTCCTTCTCTTTCCATCACACACAACACTCCGCAGACTTACATCTAAATAAACATGCATATTTACATAGAACATTCTAAAAACTAATCATTTTTCCCCTAGCTGTGGATTAGAATCTCCAGACGGAGGGCTGGAGAGATGGCTCAGAGGTTAAGAGCACTGGCTGCTCTCCCAGAGGACCCGGGTTCAGTTCTCAGCATCCACATGGCAGCTCACTACTGTTTGCAACTCCAGTTCCAGATCTAACACCTTCACACCAATACACAGAAAACCAATTTAAATATTAAAAAACAAAAGGTATCTCCAGAGGGGCTGGTGAGATGGTTCTGAGGGTAAGAATGCTTACCATGCAATTCTGAAGACCTGAGCTCAACCCACATAAAAAGCAGATGTGGTGGCGTGCACCTGTAACTCAGCACTCTACTCTGAGTTAGGAGCCAGAAGTTTACAGTCAATCCAGGTCACAAGGTGGAAAGAAAGAACCAATCCAGAGAAACCCTATGACCTCCACATGCCTGCAATCTCTGTCTGTCTGTCTCTCTCACACACCCCCCTCCAGTCATGTAGATTTCTGGACACCCTTAGTACACTATGCAGAGAGAGAGGGTGGCCAGGCATTTAAAAAGCACAATCCACATATGCTTTGGATATGGGGTCAGAGTTCAGCCCATGCACGCACAGAGCCCTGGCTTTACTTGAGAGCTGGCTGGAAATGGAGAATTTCAAGTCCAGGCCAGGCCTACCACACTAGCATCTGCATTTTAACAAGATCCCAGGGGGGATGCATGCAGTCCACGGAGCCTAACAGCATTACAGCATTACCGTGGGAGGCTACTCCACGCAGCTCTCAGAATACCAACTAGAGCAAAGGGCAACACTCTCTGTAACACGGAAAGAAGGGCTTTAGGTTGGCAGAAAAGGGGAAATCATTTTGTGAGACAATTAAATGTAATCATTTAAAATGCAGCTGTACTCTCAGAACATTATTTATGCATACCATCATTAAAATAAAATTAAAAGCCAGGCATGATGATTTACACCTGTAATCCCAGCCTCTGAAGCCTGAGGCAGGAGTATATCTCTGAGTTTGAGGCTAGCCTGGGCTATATAGCTTACTATGTACATAGCTTGGATTACAAAGTTAGATCCTGTCTTGATTAAGAAAAACTATTAAAATAACCACCAATTTCATAAGTCTCAAAAAAATAGAAGGAGCCTTTACCCTTTAGTCTAGCTCTCAGGGGGACTGCTCGTGGTAGCAATCAGCAGATACAGCTTTGCTATGAGGGAAGGCCAGCCAGCCAGGTTTCTCTACCCCAAGTCCATTAAGAACATTCTGGGGCTGGGGATTTAGCTCAGTGGTAGAGTGCTTGCCTAGCAAGTGCAAGGCCCTGGGTTCGATCCTCAGCTCCAAAAAAAAAGAAAAGAAAAAGAATATTCTGTTGTCTCTCCAACTAAGAGACATCTAAGTAGTCTAGAGCTATCTTGGATGTGGACAACTGATGAAGGTCCCTTCCCAAGGAGAAAGTCTGGGATTGCAGACAGAACTCAGTTGGTACAGTGCTTGCCTAGCCTTCAGGAGGCCCTGGGTTCGACATGTAGGGCTGCATAAACCAGGTGTGATTTGGCTTATGCCTGTGACCTCAGTGTTTAGGAGGTACAGGCAAAGTCCAAGATCATCCTTGGCTGAGTTTCAGACTAGTCTGGGCTATATGAGTCCTCCTTGTCACCAAATAAATAAAACCTGCTGACATCAGATCTTCATTTGAAGGAAACCTGCTGGAAACCTTTGGAAGCTACTGTGAGTCTGTGAAACACAGACTTCTCAACCCATTCTTTATCTGTGGCTTTTGAAGAGCTGTTTCCTCTCTATTTGCAGAGTCAGGATACGTGGTGGGTTTTGTTTATTTGTTCGTGTTTTTAAAGCGATTTCTTTGGTTTTCCTTAACCATTCTGAAAGCCAAAAGTAGGACAGGATTTAAGGGAAAACATATTTTGGTATGTTTGAGATTTCTGACCAGCTGTTCCAAAGGATTTCCTCTCCCGCCATTCCCATAATGCTTCTCGTGTGTCCATCAGGCTGTACCAGGTTGTAGGAGAGACTTGAATAGTCTTAGTGGACATCTTCAGGAACAGCTCTGGCTTTTGTGATAAGGTCCTTTTGCAATGTCAGGTCACTCTGGCTGACAATCTGATTAACTGTAGCCATGGCTATAGACTTGATATATCTAAAACCACAGAAGGAAGCCAATGTCTTAGCATTCAAAGGACAGGTTCTGGTGTTTGTGTAGGCAACAACTTCACCTCATGAACAATGTGACCTTCAGCTAAAAAGAACAAAAGCAAGGTACATATGATGGAATTAGGAACTATCTCATTAAAAAACACACACAAAAAAAGGTTTTATTTTCATTTTATGGGTATGTACATTTTCCCAGCATGTACGTGTTCCCCTGGGCATGCAGCTTCCACAGAGGCTAGAAGAGGGCCTCGGATCCCCTGGAACTGGAGTTACAGGTGGTTGTGAGCTGCAACATGGGGTCCTCTGTAAGAGTAGCAAGGGCTCTAACTCATGAGCGTCTCTCCAGCCCCCACTGTCACCATTTTTAGGAATAAAACACTTCTGTAATAAAAACTGTAAGTAGTTGAGTGTTTACCTTGTCATTTAAACTGAGCACATCCTGCTTACGTTTTTTTCTTTCCTTGGTCAGTCCTCTCCTCATCTTTTCCTCATTTTCACTCTTTCAAGTGTTTTTTTGTTTGTTCGTCTTGTTTTGTTTTGCGATAAGGTCTAACTAGGTAGCCAAAGCTGGTGAAGACTCCTGCCTCAGTCTCCCAGTGATGCCTCAGGCTTGTTCCATGACACCCAGGGTCTCCTGCTTGTTTTATTAATCTTACACAAGCCAACCATTCTTAGAAATATTAATTCCCTGCATTTTATTCTTTCCTTTTACTGTTGAACACATCCTGCTTTCCTTACAGAGCCTTTTGTTTGTTCACTGATTTACCTATTTAGAGATATAGAAGCTTGCCACATATTCCAAGCTGTTCTCAATTTTCCAATCATCCTGCTCTGGCCTCCTGAGGGCTGGGATATCATTAAAGGCACACCTTTTGATTTCTGATAGATAAGTTCTTACTTTGTTAGTTGATATTTCATTCATCTTACTTTTTGTAAAAAAAAAAAAAGTGTTTCAAAACTATCATGCTGAAAAATAAAAACTGTGAGGTTCATTACCATTTCTGTTTTTTCAATCGGTCTACTCCACACTTGTGTTCTCTGAGTCTCATCTGTGGTCTTCTGGTGGGTGGGTGGGGGTGGGTGGTGGGGAGGGTGGGGTGGGAGTGGGGGTTAGGGTTTCAGAACAGAGATGGGGAAGGCAGAACACAGGCTGCCTTTGAATAGAACTCTCCCTGAAGTGAGGGTGGAGGCAGAAGGTTTTTTGGTTGTTAGAGCTTTTGTGATTTTAAACTATTCCATCACTAGGGATTAGGGTGGAGGTGGCTAGGCCTCTCTCCAACTTCTTAGCAACATTTCCTTTAATGGAAACAACTGTCTCTGCCTCTGCTTTCAAGCCCATTTCCACTGACACTACAGTGGGAAATGTCCTGCCCGGATAGTAGTGGAAATCTGGCCCAGCCTCTAGGTGTAATGTGACTGCCGGGATTGATCTGTCCATGTTTCCCAAGCACTTTCACTGGGAGCTAGGACAGGCTGCAGCTCCAGCAGCGTGGGAAAGCTCAATTCACTGCACAAAGGCCAAGAGTTTTGTTAATTGGCATTCTAAAACTGTAGGAGAAACTATCTTGGGTCCTCTGTAAGAGCAGTAAGTGTTCTCAGAGCCAACCCTTGGCTCCAGTTACAGAATCTTCTTTACACTTATCAGTGGTCCTGAGTAGAAGACATTTGATTATGACAGTATCAATGACCTCAACAGAGAAGTTACACACACACACACACACACACACACACACACACACACACACACGTATATATGTAATCAATATACATATTGATATGTACTATATGTAAGTAAGCCTGACACATCAAAAATCAGGTTTACAAAGAATAACTGTCACATAATTTAAATAGATTTAATTCACTGAAAGGTACTGGGTTGTCCCAAGTTTACTGACACTAATTTATTTACAAAATCTTAGTTCATACAGCAGGGTGGTGGTAGTGCACGCCTTTAATCCCAGTACTTGGGAGGCGGAGGCAGGTAGATCTTTGAGTTTGAGGCCAGCCTGGTCTACAGAGTGAGTTCCAGGACAGCCAAGGCTACACAGAGAAACCCTGTCTCAAAAAAGCAAAAATCATACCAAAGCAAAACCAAACCTTAGTTCATGGACTGGGGGTTCAGTGGCAGAGTGTTTGGCATGTGTGAGACCATGGGTTTGAGCCCCAGAACTGTAAAAGTAAACAAATGAAAAACTGAGTTTACACACAGGTCATGGTTATACATGCCTTTAGTCCTTCCTATTTGGGAGGCAGAGGCAGGCATGCCTCTATGAGTTTTGAGGCCAGCCTGGTCTACATAGTGATTTTTGGACAAACAAGACTATACAGTGAGACTCTGTATCGAAAAGCAAAGCAAAACAAAAACCCAAACAGCTATAGATGGTTATTCTAGCAGCTAATACTAAATTTTAAAATACTTTTCTTTTTTTTTTCTTTTTCTTTTTTTTTTTGGTTTTTGAGACAGGGTTTCTCTGTGTAGCTTTGCGCCTTTCCTGGATCTCACTCTGTAGACCAGGCTGGCCTCGAACTCACAGAGATCCGCCTACCTCTGCCTCCCGAGTGCTGGGATTAAAGGCGTTCGCCACCACTGTCCAGCAAAGCATTGGTGTTTAGCATTTTTTTTTTTAAAGGGCTGAGAAAATAGTATGTGTTACTTTAGACCCATTTCCTAACCAATGACACTTATAAGTGAACGCTAATGATGCGTCTTATTTGCTACCACAGGGCAGCGGTTCTCAACCTTCCCAACGCTGCGACCCTTTAATATAGTTCCTCATGTCATGGTGACCCCCAACCTTAAGATTATTTTTGCTGCTTCTTCCTAACTGTCATTTTGCTACTGTTATAAATCATAATATGAATATCTTCTATGCAGGATATCTGATATGCCACCCCTGCAAAAAAGCTCTTTCATAGAATAATTCAGGAGCAACAACCCAATCACCAAGCCAATTTGACAATCTGGGTAAAGACGTTAGAATACACACATTTAATTCCCATCCCTCTGAAAAATCTTATTTAAAAAAAAAAAAAAGGAATCATTTGCTCGTGTGTGTGTGTGTGTGTGTGTGTGTGTGTGTGTGTGTGTGTCTGTCTGTCTGCACATGCCATAGTGTACACATGGAAGGCTGGAAGGCTGAGAAGAAATGGTGGGAGGTGGTGCTCCCCTCTGACAATGTGGGTCCCAGAAAGAGAACACAGGCTGCCAGGCCTCTACATGCTGGGCTTTGCTGTCGCCTTGGTTGATGAAAAGTAAGAACTAACAGGAGATCAGGCTGGGCCCGGTGGCACATGCCTATTGTTCTTGCTACTCAGGAAATTGAGTCAGGAGGATCAGAGTTAGAGGCCAGCCTGGACAACATTCTAGGAGACTATGCCTCTCCTCCTCTGCCAAGTGTACATCAGAATGTAAACAAACAGATAAGCATGTGGCTGATAAAACTAATTTTCTCTTAAAAAAAAAAAAAAGAAAGAAAGAAAGAAAGAAAAAGCCGGGCAGTGGTGGCACACACCTTTAATCCCAGCACTCGGGAGGCAGAGGCAGGCGGATCTCTGTGAGTTGGAGGCCAGCCTGGTCTACAGAGCTAGTCCAGGACAGGCTCCAAAGCTGCAGAGAAACCCTGTCCCGAAAAACAAACAAACAAACAAAGAAAAGAAAAAGCCTGCCTTAATCAGGAGGCTATTCTTTAAAATTTCAATACTGAAACCTTGGAATCAAAGGAGATCTACTACTGTTCTTTGAGGGTTAGCACCAAACCCAGAGCTTTGTCCATGCCAGGAAAGCATCCTACCACGACGCTCCAGGCTTCCCCTCAACTGAACGTCTGAATCACCAGGCACCTAGCACACTTGAGTGGGTCGGTGGGATCGTCGCCCTGTGCCGGCTTTACCAGGCAGAGCGCTGGGTGAAGAGAGCTCTTGAGTCTGTTCTCTCTTTAATCTCCACCCCAGGACTACTAGACAACTTCCGCTGTCACTGAGCTACAGGAACTCCAGAGCCAGCCCTCAGTCCTTATGTTCATTTCTATCACTTAAATAGTCAGCTAGAAAATGAGGTCACTTTCAAAAACTGCACAGGACTTTAGAGCCGTTTCTGGGCCTGGTATCGAGTCACCTCCCACAGGGGTGGGTGTCCCTCCTCTGTTCCCGTCCACAATCGGACTCCGGACCAAATGTCGGATTGTAACTTTCAAGTGTAGCTCGGCCAGCCTTTTCATTGCCGCCGCTCTCTCCAACGTTCTAAGAATAAGAACACTGGTTTCCTAGAAAAGCGACAGCGATTACACAGGAGTTGGAAGTAAACACTCTTATTTTCGAGCCTTAAGATGTACGAGCCTGGAGAACTTTGCAAAAACCATCTTAGATCTCCGGTAAGCTTGCATTTCAATTACTGCAAGACTCAAGTGTCTTAAGTAGGCTGTATCAGCCACACCACACAGGAAATTATATCCCAGGAAAGCTCTGCTTTAAAAATAGGCAAAGGAAGGCAGGAACGCTGCCAAAATACACAGCGCTCTCCATTTGTTTTGATTTGCACACGGCATCTGTTTTATCAGGTGCAACCTGCCATTTGCAGGCTTTTGGGGGGGAATGGTAGTAGTTAGGGTGGGAAGAAGTAAATGAGCCCAAAGTGTTTGCTTTTAGAACACGCTTTTGAAGTCGATATCGGCAGAATTTAGGTCAGAGCTAAATATCACTAAGACAGTGGGTTTGGGCATAAGTGTGGAGAATGGGCTTGCACATGGCCCTAACCCAGCAGAATCCAAGCTGAGGAACCAGATTGGTCCACCCAACAAGCTCTTGCAAGTACAATTTAGCATTTTGCAGGCAGTGAGAAGCCAGGTTTTCTGTCACATAAGTTCACTTTTTTCTAAAGTTCTGACTAATTATGTAGACCAGCTCCTCTTCTAGGTACAGAATAGCACAATTAAAGTAACAAAACCCTTCCCTGAGGCACTTATTTCAGTTGGAGACAGACATTAAGGACACATACAGCCTCAGGCAGCCTAAAGAAGTGCTGAGACCCTAACAGAGAAACGTAAATAAGGTGATCAGCACCAAGAAACTTCCACACAAAAACATAGTGAATTGGACAGCACTCCCAGTTTAAGCTGAATAGCCATGTTTGGTAAAATTCAGGTGAACACAAGAACGGTTTTTATCAATTCCCCCACACCCATAAGGAAATACTTAAAGGACTGTTTAGAGTTTCAAAAATTTTATATAACTTTCAATCTTATTTTTTTTTTTTGAGACAGGGTTTCTCTGTGCAACAGCCCTGGCTGTCCTGGATTCTCTTTGTAGACCAGGCTGGCCTCGAGCTCGGAGATCCACCCGCCTCTGCTGGGATGATGGGTGTGTGCCACCATCGCCTGGTTGATCGCCTATGCTTTTTAACAGGAGCATTGTAGGGGCTGGGTGTAGTGTGTACGCCTTTACTCCCAGCACTTAGGAGGCAGAGGCAGGTGGATCTCTATGAGTTGGGAGGCTAGCTGGGTGCACACAGAGAGTTCCAGGACAGCCAGAGCTACACAGAGAGACCTTCTCAAAACACCACCACCAAAAACAAAATAAAAGGAGCACTGTGGAACAGAACGAACAGAACACTGGGGCCTGAGCATGTTGGTGTGGTTCCAATGCTGCCTTACAAGGGCCCTCACCGGTGAACTGTCAGTAAGGAGGAGTGGGGATATTAGTGGAGTTGGCAGAATCCTGCTTCCTTTCCTGGGAACAGATCCATGTTTTAATTCCGAGAAAGTAAGTATGTTAGGTTCTGCGATAAAGAGGAAACTAGGAGGCAGATGGAATTAAGGCCAAGCATCAGACAACCTTGAGGGGTGGGCCCAATCATTCATAAAGGACCTTACAAGAGGAAGAGGAAGGCAGAAGGCCAAAAGCCCAGTGCTGGCAGCATCCAAAGATCTCAGCCCTGAGCTATTTATTGGCTGTAAAGACATAGGGATTGAGCCTGAAGCCAAGGAATGTGGGCAGCTTCCAACTCTGAACGATGCAGATCTTCCATCAGATGAGAGAGTCTCCAGAGGGCACACAGCCAGGTGGACACATTTTACATTTCTGAACTCCAGGGATGTTGGAGAATAAATATTTTTGTGGCTTTACATCTAAAATAGCGTGGTAATTAGGCATGGTAATATGCAAAGGTATTCTGAGACTGTGGGAAATAAATGTACATGCATTGTTTCAAGGAAAACACACAACACCTCAAACGTGGCTTCTCAGAGTCTTGCTGTTAGACCAGTGGGTGACTGGGGGGTCTTCAGTGCCTGCTCAGTTTTCATTTTTGCACTCACTGGAGTTTCAAAGCAGAGTTGATGACAAAGCAACGATCAATCCAGCCCTTTCTATCTCCCTAGTTTCTCTTCAACTGTGTTCTAGGATCGTTACAGTGGCCTTTCCAAAGACCGCTAGAAAAACTGACTGTTGCTGTTCTAGGATGGCTGCAAAACTGTAAGAAAATAGCTGGGCAGTGGTGGCTCACACCTTTAATCCCAGCACTCAGGAGGCAGAGGAAGAGGCATGCACATGTCTCTGAGTTCCAGGCCAGCCTGGTCTACAGAGTTGAGTTCCAGGACAGCCAGGGCTACACAGAGAAACCCTGTCTTGAAAAACAAACAAACAAACAAACAAACAAACAAACAAAAAAATGAAATATGATTTAATGAAAAATCAGTAACGAATTACCCCTTAAAAACAACTGTGTAAGGGTTAGGAGCGCAGGTCACTTGCCTAGAACGAACAAGGCCTTGGACTTAATTCCTAGAATTGCAAAAGAGGGTTATTGATCTGCTAAACCACCAGAACAAAAACTTTTAAATCAACACACTAAGCATATATTTAAACACACTATATTATATATGTTTTAGTTTCTTCAATTTGAATAAGAATGTTCATGGATTTTCTTGTGCAGGTTAAGTTATTTGTAGCACACGAGGGAGAATTAAAATCTCAGAAGCATGTTGTCATTCACTGTCTTACATCTTCAAATCATCCAGCAATCAAAATCTGAGTGCAAGGGAATAAAACACCTAAACTTCTGTCTTCAAGTGGAGCTGGGTGTGATAGCACATGCCTTTGATCCTGGCACTTGGAATGTAGAGGCAAGAGGATGAGGGGTTGAAGACCAACCTCAGCTAGCAGCTACATAGTAAGCCGGAGGCCAGCCTGGGCTACCTACTTGAGACTATGACCCAAAAAGGAAAAAAAAAAAATGTAACAAAAAACAAAATGAAAGAAAGTAAAACTGATGCAAAATCAAAGTAGACTCAACTTTTTTTTATAATTAGATCATCCTCCAAATAACCATTTTCCTTCTTTTTTTTGTAAGCATTCATTTACACATATTGGTGATTTATTTATACTTAATACTTTTATATTCTTATTGCTGTCCATTTAGCTTGCTTGCATATCTGTTTGCCTATGTATATATGTATGTATGTATGTATGTATGTATGTATGTATGTATGTATGTATGTATGTATCTATCTATCTATCTATCTATCTATCTATCTATCTATCTATCGTCTATCTGGGACAGGCTGTCTTCTGTCTGTCTGTCTATCTATCTCCCTACCCGCCTGTGTACTTGTCAGTCTATCTGGGACAGGGCATCTATCTCTACCTACCTACCTATTTTCTATGTGGGACAGCATCTCTTCATTCTCTACTCCAGGCTAACGTCGAATCCTCAGTGATTCTGCCTCCTTCTACACTTAGCCTGGGAATGCTTTGGAGTCGACCTGAGTCCACAGTTGAAAGATATACCACCCTGTCCTTCCACAGCACAGTTACTAGAATCAGAAAAATGATTCCATTGAATAGACACTGCAAATGGATTTTTGCATTTATTTAAACTCTGGCCAGTAATATACTCCACAGCTCATATTTTCATGGCATTTTAGAGATTAGGGGTCATACATATTTTTATCATTGGAAAGAGAATTCCAAGTAAAGAATCTCACCGTAGAGCAGTGTTGTCTAGGGAATTGTGAAAGGCTGTGCTATGTTACATTTGGCTAAAAGCACTAAGTTGACAGTATTTCATGAAAATCACTACTAAGTTGATAGTACTCCATGTCCATGGAAACAAATAAAAACATTGGTGGTGTATTTCCCATGTCTCTGAGGGATTCTGCATCTTTGTTTTCCTAGTGGTTCATTTTCATTTTTATTTTATTTTTATAAAAGCAATGGCAAATGACTTCTAGAAACAAAACAAAATTGCTTCATCCCCAGCACCACAAAACACAGAACACAAAACAAACATAACCAAGCAGGTCCTTCACCACAGGCAGCTTGAGAAATGCTGTAAATGAAAAGCAAGTGTTGTTTTAAAAACTAACATACGCCAGCACTACAACACGGTACTTGAAATATTTATTACAGTATATATTGAAATATGTCCCTTCAAGCCATGTATAAAATGGATTTAAATTAGTATGACTTAATATGCTTCCATGTCTTAAGACTACTTTCCCAATCCTAGATCCAAGAGATCTGTATCATAAAAGGATTTAAAAACTCCAGAGCACACCCAAGTAACTTCTTTACCTCTCATAAATGTATTTCACCATTATCACTGGGGTGTATGGGTCTATGCATACATACACTTCATTACAAAAACTGGCCTTATATGAAAGAGAAAAATGACTATAAAAGTTCAATAGGTTAATTACCAAAGTTTCAGCCAGTGGCTCTATGCAACCTCAAAAACACCTGAAAACAGACTCTCGAGAATCAAGACTATCCAATCTGATCTTTGTGATCTCTTAAGAACTGGGTGACAGGGCTGCCAACCAAGGTCCCTTACAAAGAACCACAGTAATACACAAAGTGCCCGGCACTTAAGCAGACGCCCCTACGGGCTTGTTAGTGCCAGCATTACTCATAAGAGCCCAAAGACAGAAGCAGAACAATTCAAATGTCTGTCAGCGGACGAGCAGATGAGCAGCCCATTGTTTGGATTACCAATACAATGGAGCACTGTTCCGGCCATCAAGAGGCATGAAAGACTGAAACACACGAAAACATGGGTGAACCTAGAACACATTACGGCAGGCAAAAGAAGCCAAATACAAAAGGTCACCATGACAAGACTCCGTTGACGGGAATGTCTCCAGGGAGCGCAGCCTAATGAGCTGGGGTTTCACTTTAGATCTAGGAGAGCTCCAAGGAGATGGTGTCTGTTGTCTGCACAGCACTGTGAAAGTACTAAATGCAATCGGATTGCTCGTTTAGAAATGGATAGTCTGGCTCCTGAGTGTCACTCAAAAAAAAAAAAGAGAGACCCACTGATCGGTTCGGGTTATCTCATACTGTCTGCTCATTTCTTTTGATTAACTGTCCAGAGTATGAGGACCCAGGTTCAGAGGCCCTACTCAACAGAAACTGCTAGGCACTATGGTACATGCTTGTAAGCCGGGTGCAGGGGAGCCTGGGATGGATGGGATTCTTTAGCTCTTTGGCTCCCTAGCCTAACGGAACCAGTTAGCTCCAAGTTCCCAGAGAGACCCTGTCTCAAAGAATAAAAAGAGAATGCATCCCACTTCTATCTCTGGTCTCCACAGGCATGTGCACTAAGGTGTGCCCCCATGCATGGGAACACACACAGAAGCAAAACAAAACAAAACAAAATCATTACAAATAAAGTTAGCTTCAAGCCTGCCGTTGTCAGCAAGAATGAGGTAGGCACGCGTTCAATCAAAAGAGAGAGGAGACCCATGAAAGCAGAGGCTTTGTGAAGGAAGATGCATTCTCAGGGTATCTGTACAATCACAGGCTGGAAAACTACAACCGTTCCTCCAAAGCTGGACCAGCAAACAAACAGGCCCACAGACCTGAGTCCACTGTGAGTCAGACTGCCCACTGCTGAGCAGCCCATCCCTCCTCTTGGGAGCTCTGCACTCCTTGAAGTGCCAGTGGTCAGGGAAGGCTATTTGAAGCTTTACTGACAGCTGTTGTCATAGTTAGCTTTTAAAACATGATTATTTTCAGCTGGGCGGTGGTGGTGCACGCCTTTAATCCCAGCACTCGAGAGGCAGAGGCAGGCGGATCTCTGTGAGTTCCAGGCCAGCCTGGGCTACAGAGTGAGGTCCAGGAAAGGCGTAAAAGCTACACAGAGAAACCCTGTCTTGAAAAACAAAACAAACAAACAAACAAACGAACAAAAAAGATTATTTTCATGACTACACAAAACATCAACCTCCCTCTCTCAAACAGCAGTAGTTACCCAAGGTTTGTGTACTGTTGACATGTAAAAGGAGAATGACTGAAATTTTACTTACATATTCCTTGACATTTTTTGTCTTCACAGCTTTGTAGGAATAGTATGCCGGATAGAGCATTCCAAACACCAGCCTGGAAGGAAATACATTGATTCATTCAACACAGGGGCTGATGATACTTCTCAGAGCTCTAGACTTAACTCAGGAGACATGTGAAGATGGTAAATTCACGTGTCCACAAACAAAACAAAAACTAACCGCAGTAACACTCTGGATAGCAGCTGCGTGCAATGAAAACTTTGCCTTTTGAGGAAAAACAACCAATCAACCAACTAACCAAACAAATGAAAGTTAAAAAAAAAAAAAAAACCCAAACTTTTAAAGTATCTTTTTCTCTTTACCAAAAAATGTTTCATTTTTCTTTTCCTGAAGAATACTCAAAAAAAAAAAAAAAAAATCAAAAGCAGAAATTGTCCCAACCCTACCAGTTGGAGAGAATCCCATATAGTTTTTAAAAATTATTATATAGAGATTTTATTCTTCCATCAGAGAGCAAACTCAACACACAAACACACACACACACACAATATTGTGGTTAAACAACAACAACAACAACAACAACAACAAAACTTCACATTTCAAATGACCAGTTTGAACAGCAGTGGCTTTCATATGACATAGCTGTGAAGTAGTACTCAGTATTAGTTATGATCGACATTAAAATAACTCTCAGCACGGGCAGAAGGATGGATCTGAGAGGAACCAAGAGGGAGAAGTGTGTGTGTGCATGGGGGGAGTGACAGGATCCAAACACATTGTATAAACGTATGAAACTCTCAAATACATATTAAATACAACTCTAAGCATTTATAAAATTACTTTAAACCACCAACAGGATTGAATGCATTTATTAGTATCAGTAAAAACATACAAAGGAAGGACAGACTGACACATCACAACAGAACAAGGCTTACAGTGAATCTGTGTGTTGCAGATGGAATGTATGTCCTCAGATGTTACTGAATAGGACTAATCCCAATGTTGTAGATTCCAATTCCCACTCTATTTATAAACTGTGGTCACTATCTGAGTACCTGCTATTGCAGATAACACTAATTACACTTTGTGAAGTAGCTTTTACCTACTTCAAAATACCTCCAGAGAGATTGTTTCATTTTGTGTTCTTATATACTCAAATATGACAGATAAATAATAATAATATCCTGGGCATTAGTAAATATGATTTTTTTCAAGTGTTTACTAGTACTTTTTCATTTCCCAAGACAGGGTTTTGCTCTGCGTAGCTCTGGCTGTCCTGAAACTAGCTTTGAGGACCAGGCTGGCATTGAACTCAGAGATCTACTATATGCCACCAATGTCTGATAGTATTTGTATTATTTTAAGTGGCCCTTTTATCTTAAGTTTGTAAGTTTTTCAGAAAAGTTTGAAAGTATACGAATAGTTTCTATATATGCCATGCACAGTTCCCCATTACTTTCTTACTTTGGGAACATACACTGTCGCCTTGGCCCAGGGGCTTCCTCTGTCTTCACCTAGACTATGTCCTCTGCTCCAGGCCCCCACTCACTAAAACACATCATTCTCACATGTCTTTACACTTCTCTTTGGCCTGTACATGTTATACTTTTTTTGATGCTAAGATCACTATGACAGTTTTGAGTATAGGTCAAGTGTACTTAGGATATTTCTCTATTCAAATTTGACGTTCTTCTCATGGTTAGCCAGAGAGATGGGCTTTGTGGCGTAGGCCACAGAGGCTAGGTACCATTGTTATCATATTATATCAAGGGCACATATTACCAACAGAAATCATCACTGTGTATGTGTTAAACTTGATCAGTATGCAGGCCTGTTAGACTCTGCCCACTGTAAAATTTTGTTTTGTTTTGTTTCTTAAGATGGAGGTCTTGGCCAGGTGGTGGTGGTGCACACCTTTAATCTCAGAATTTGGGAGGCAGAGGCGGGTGGATTTCTGAGTTTGAGGCCAAGGTCTACAGAGGGAGTTACAGCCAGGGTAACACAGAGAAACCCTGTTTCAAAAAACAAACAGACAAAAAGATGGAGGTCTTGCTATGTGGCCCAGGCTGGCCTTGAGCTTGCAGTCTTGAGCATCTGCCTCTAAGTTCCAAGTGCTGTATTAGACAGACAAGTGCTATTATGCCTGGATGAGACAGATATCTCCCTTTCTTTCTTTTTAAAGACTTAGTTTATATTTAACTATGTGCATGTGTGTAGGTGTATATGAGTGAAGGTGCCTACTTAAGTCAGAAAAAGGCACCAGGCACCGGGTCCTCTGCAGTTGGAGTTACAGAAGCTGTGAGCCACCTGACATGGGTGCTGGGAATTTGGATCCTCTGCAAGAGCACAGCATGGCTCAACTATTGAGCCATCTCTCCAGCCTGTCTTTTTTTCTCTTGTAGTACTGAGGATTGAACCTGAGGCCTTTTGCAAGTGCTCCATCATTGAGCCATAGTCTTGGTTGATGAATCTTTCTTTCACTGAGTAAATATTTACATCTCTATTTTTAGCTCACTCATAGCTTTTATTTTATATGTATTTATTTTGAGACGGTGCTTTCCTGGTGGTTTCCTTAGGCCTGGGTTTGTGGCTTTATGTCCTCAGGTCAGAAGAGAAATGGCAAGTTCTCTCTTGCTGGGGACTTTATCTTCAGTAATTGGAAGCCCCACCCCTGAGAATCTCTGCCTCACCCAGCAACAGAACCCCGTGATTGTTACCTACCAGGAGCAGTGACTTTCTCTCCTCTCTGGGCCTGGGACTTTTAGCTGTGCCACAGAGCCCAGGACTTTTAGTTGAATAACAAATCTCCTACAAAGCTGAATAAAAACAACTATCAAGTCTAAAACAGAACTGGATTCCCAGGGTGGCCATGTGCTGAACCTCACTGTGCACACGAGGCATCAGTGTATAAACTACCAAGCACAGCTGTATTTTCCATAGTCACACACACACATTTAACCCACTTTGTATTTCTCCTTCGGTCTTGCACACACCATCACGACAGTATCTTTCACACTGCCACATAATCCAGTATCCCCCCCAGACTGGAGCTCAATGCGGCAGGCAGTCTTGGTTTCTCTCTCTATGGGTCTGTCAACCTCCTGCCCCTCGACCATACAATCTGTTCCCGGGCCTGTTGAGAGTAGATGCGTCCATTTTCCTGCTTTATTTTCAACCTCGTATTCAGGGCCAGAAAGACAGCTTAATAGGTAAAGGTGTTTGTCACCAAGCCCGATGACCTGAATTCAATACCAGAACATCAATGGTAGGAGAGAAATGACGTCAACAAGGTGTCCTCTCACCTCCACACTTTCTCTGTGACACACACACACATAATAGACACAATAACAACATCGCACAGCCAGTAACACACTGGGCACATGGCATCCAGCTGACATTCTGGCTAATCTCCACATGCTCCTGTGCACTGGCAGGTTAGTTTCTAATGGACCTGCTGCACCACTGCGCTCAAGGATGTCACTAGCTGGCGGCCCCAGTCCCCTGCTGACCATCCTCTGTGGGGACTCTTCAAAACAGAATTTGAAAATCACTGCCTGATACAAACCATCTGCTCCAGCGTGGGCCTTCACTATGCCTCTGGCGCTTCTACTTCAATCCTGAGCGTAACTTCCTGCCTGGGGCCCACCCTTCCCTAACGCTATCTTTCCAGCCTCTTTCTGTTCTGTCTTATTCCTGCTTAACCAAGTTCTCAGGCAATGCCCCCCAAGCTCTCACCTTCTTATATAGAACATTTGAATTGTGGTCATTCTAAATTGTCCAGAAATCTTAGTCAGCCTTAGTCATTCCGCATTTGGTATGATAATTTTAGATGGCTTAATGTAGTATTTAGTATATAATTGGCTTTCAAAACAGATACTTTTCTCAAATATAGTCGATACTCTGCATACAGGTGTGTTGTTCTTATTTAATTTGTTTGTTTGTTTGAGACAGGGTCTCCTTATGTCAACCAGGCTGGCCTTTAAGTCAGATAGATATCCTCCTGCTTCTGAGTGTGGGATGAAAGGTGCCTGATTTGCCCTTATTTTCAAATCTTTACATTGAACAACAACAAAATCAAACAAGTAGACAATCCCTAACACCTCTCCTCTGTAATAACAGAAAACATCATTGCTTCTCATTTGCAACTTGGGAAAGAGAAAACTTCTTTGTAAATAGTGGGGTGGGTTTTAAGGGGTGGGTTTTAAGGCCTGAGCCTCTATTAGCCTGGTGGGTTATTAGTGTCCAATGTGAACACTGCTCAGTAACTTATTAGTAACATGAGTGCTGTTTTCTGGGGGTTGTTGTTGAGGGAGGTGTTATGTCCTTGAGTGGGGTTTACTGTTAATGTTTGTAACCTGGGAGGTCGGGCATGGAGCCAAGGCATGCACAGTTATAAAATGAAAAGTGCATTTTAGGAGGCCACCTACAAGATCAACTTGAGCTTTATAAAGGGAAATTTACGCCAGATAAAATTCACCTAGAAATTTGAAATTTTTAAAAAAGTTATACAGACAGAAAGAAATAGTTACTCACTTCCTCTTCATCTTATTTCCACCTAAAGAGAGTGAACATGGCCAAAAAATTCAAGATAGCCTATACCTCCAGTAAGGCAAAGGCAAAGTGGCTCCTTTAATTGTATGAATTGAAAAATGGACATGGTTAAACACCACACACACACACACACACATACATACACACACACACACACACACACACACACACACACACACACACACACCACCAACATACTCTCACTGTTTAGAAGGGAATACCAATATATTTACCTTACTAAGAATATATGAAAATACACACTGAATTGAAAGGACTATTAATCTTAGCTATCCATGGTGGTACACATTTGTAATCCTAGCACTTGGAAGGCTGAGGCAGGAGGATTACAGAAAGTTTGAGGCCAGCCTGGGCTATCAGTCTCAAAAAACAAAACAAAACAACCAAACTAGCCAAACAAACAAGTATGAAAATCATTTTTAGATTAATTTTATGTACGTGAGTGTTTTACCTATGTGTATGTATGTGTACCATGTGCCTGTCAGATGTCCTGAGAGGTCAGAAGACGACATCAGATTTCCTTGGGGGTATAGTTAGACTTAGTTGTGAGCTGCGTGTGGGTGCTGGGAATTGAACCTGGGTCCTCTGCAAGAGCAACAAGTTCTCTTAACTGCCAGGCCAACTTTCCAGCCCCCAAAGAAGTAGTTGTATTTGTTTTTTCTTTTTTTCCCCCGAGACAGGGTTTCTCTGTAGATTTGGAGCCTGTCCTGGACTAGCTCTGTAGACCAGGCTGGCCTCGAACTCACAGAGATCCACCTGCCTCTGCCTCCTAATCAGGGACTGGAGAGATGGCTCAGTGGTCACGAGCATGGCCGCTCTCGCGAGAGGACCCAGATTTAGTCCCAGTACCCATATGGCTTCAGCTCTAGCAGATGTGACGCTTTCTTCTGACCCGTACGGGCACCAGGCGTGCATGTGGTATTCGCATATCAGGCAGGAAAATACTCATACACCATAAAATAAAATTTAAAAACATCTAAAATATTTTGAATGGAATAGGATAACACATGGATTAAACAGTCATGTAGTCAAATCTAAAAAAAGAGACCACTCAATATCACAGATAACAGTTACCTTCAGAATTACATTCCCTCAGAATCTTTATATTACAAACTACTTCTCTAACACTATAAAATAATTCAAGCCACACACTGTTAAAACAAATATAACACGTAATTAATCTGATAGGCCTACATATTTTCAGGGTATAATGTTACTTGGCAAATTCTTAATGTCACTGCTTTCAGAAGCAAACAAACAAATACATGGTGTCATATTATGGGACAAAACTAAACGAAAAAGGAAACCTCACTGAGACTAGAAATTAGCTAAAACAGGAGAAGTGATATCAAGTAAACAAAACCAACTAGAGGAGCAAACATCAGAAGGATGGAAGGCGGAAGCACCAGGTTGGTCTGGAGGAGTTAACATAATCACGCCACCCTCAGAAGGCAATGTGAAGTGAGACATCCTACACCCATCCTACACCGCTATCAAAGAGGATTCAGTCTCTCCTTGAGATGCCGAGTGGCCTGAACACCAGTAGGCTGGAGCAGAGATGACAAAGTGCAGAGCTTCCTGCTCCAACAGACAGGCTGGCGCAGGCATGGCCAAACCACAGCGGTTCTTCCTCCGGTCCCATTCCTGTGGTAAAGGCAGGACACCAGTTGCTCATCACGTTCAGTTGTGCGGTGTCAGCACGGCTCCTCAGCCTCACACCTAGAGTCTGAGGCTACACAGAGCTGCCTGTGATCCTCACTGCCTTGTTCGACAATCTTATCCCTCCAGGAATAGTCATCCTGACATTGGATCAAGTTTGATCACCAGATTATATCTCTGGGTTGTGTAGCCCCTTTGGGAGAAAAAGCATTACATTTTTAATTTTTCTTGAAGCACAGAAACTGCTGTGCAGTGGAGGGACAGTGTCAAGGGCAGTGTGCTTGTACCCTTGCACATGAAATTCCATGTATGAGGTTTACTTTGGGATTCAGCATTATAATATAGTGCTTGCTTACATGCCTAGCACTTTTCTTTCTTTCTTCTTTTAAAATAATGTTCTTATTTCTATTTAATAAGATTACAGGGGCTGGAGAGATGGCTCAGCGGTTAAGAGTGCCAATTGCTCTTCCAAAGGTCCTGAGTTCAATTCCCAGCACCCACATGGTGGCTCACAACCATCTGTAATAAGATCTGGTGCCTTCTTCTGTGTACATAATAAATAAATAAATAAAAATAAACTAAATCTTTAATAAGATTATATTATGCCTTTCATTTTCACAGATTGCCAGGAAACTAGGAATCAAATCTGTTCTTTTAGTTACATCAATTATGGTGGCCCACTGTACTGGCACATTTGCATTTTTATTTCAAAAATTTCTCTGATTTGCTATTCTCTTCTCAACCCTCCTATTTTTCTTCAACATGTCCATTTGGAAAAAAAAATTTCTCAAATAATCTGAAAGAGCACAGCAAAGAATCATGCAGTTATGATGTGGCAGTCAGTGTGGTTAGGCACGGACCACTTTCAGGTGCTCAGTGACAGGAAACAGAACCTAAGTAAAGCACTTGCCTCACAAGCAGGAAGACTGACCTTTGATTCTTAGCACCCATTAAAAAGATGGGTGTGGTGGTGTGATTATAATCTCAGCACTGGGGAGGTGGAGACAGGTGGATTCCTAGGGTTCAGTGGCCAGCCTTTCCAGCCTACTTTGCAAATTCCAAGCCAGGGAGAGACCCCATTCCAACAAACAAAAAGACGATGACCACCACCACCATGGTGGACGGTGCTCCAAGGAAGGGTAGTCTTCTGGCCTCCAGACACATCACACACCATCACACCCTGTACCCCTTCCTCCTAGCACCTGCACACACACAACAACTCCACACAGCTTCCATAATGGAACCATGAGTGTATAAACTCAACTTAATCCTACCAGTGTTAATCCAAGAGCCTCGACTGTACAAATCATCAGATGCACTGTTGTTATACACTTTACACAGGTGGTGAACTTAAACAGAATTAGGTGGGCTAGAGAGATGGCCCAATGGTGGAGAGCACGTACGTCTCTCGGAGGACCTGAATTTAGTTCCTAGCACCCATGTGGTTTAGTTCCCAGCATCCAGTCCCATGGTGGCTCTCAACTGTCTGAACTCCAGCTCTAGAGGATCCAATGTCCTCTTCTGAGCTCCAGGGATACCAGTCACACATTCATACATGCAGGGAAAACACTAATTTACATAAAAATAATTATTAAAAATGCAAAGCAAAAGTCATTTTGAGACCTTCTGTTTCACCAGAGTGAGCATGAAAACAGTGCCTTGGGTGCTCTTGTTGTGATGGTGGTGTTGTCGCACAGGATTTCTCGGTGTAGCCCTGGCTGCCCCGGAACTTACTTTATACAGTAGACCATGACACCTGTGTGCTCTCTGACCACCCCCCCCCACATCCATTTAAGAATTTTATTAATAATCTACTTTACAACAGTAGTGTTCTGTTTTCCTGTTGTTTTTTTTTTTTTCCAGACTATTTTTCCCTCCTTGGGAAAATCTTTTTATAGAGTCCCTCCCCCAGCCCCAACACACACACACACACACACACACACACACACACACACACACACACACACACACACCCCTGTCCAGCTTCTGAAGACCCATTGAACTGGGAATGAGAGACTCTTAGAAGAGCCTGGGTACCTGAACTTCTGCATTCCACATCTTCAATAGCTATGGTTCAACAATGTGCTCACTCTCATTTTCGATTAAAACTGATTCTGGCTGGGCAGTGGTGGCGCACGCCTGTAATCCCAGCACTCGGGAGGCAGAGGCAGGCGGATCTCTTGAGTTCGAGGCCAGCCTGGTCTACAGAGCTAGTCCAGGACAGGCTCCAAAGCTACAGAGAAACCCTGCCTCGAAAACAAACAAACAAACAGAAACAAAAAACAAAAAACAAAAAACAAAAAACCCCAAAACTGATTCTGTGGAAACAATAGGTTGTCACTATGAGTTCAGTCCTAACTGGATTTAATTTTCTTTTCTGAGATAGAGTCATGTAACCTAACCAAAGCGTCTGTCTCTACCTCATGACCTTCCTGCCTCAGCTTTCCTAGTGCACAGCACGACAAGTGTGGGATTATGTCCCTAACACTAACCCAGTGGTTCTCAACCTTTGGTAACCAGCCATCTCAAAAAATATTTACCGTTTGATTCATAACTAGCAAAATTACAGTTATGAAGTAACAACTAAAATAATTCTATGGTTGGAGGTCACTGCAACCTGAGGAACTGTATTAAAGGGTCTCAGCATTAGGAAGCTTGAGACCCACTGCCCTAACGAGATGTGTAAATTTTCTTTTGAGATTTTTTTGTTTTTGTTTTTGTTTTTTCGAGACAGGGTTTCTCTGTGTAGTTTTTGGTGCCTGTACTGGATCTCGCTCTGTAGACCAAGCTGGCCTCGAACTCAGAGATCCGCCTTCCTCTGCCTCCCGAGTGCTGGGATAAAAGGCCTGTGCCAGCACTGCCCAGTGAGATTTATTTATTTTTTAAATGTGTATGGGTGTTTTGCCTGAATGTTGTTTATGGACCACGTATGTGTAGTGCCTTTGTAGGCTAGAAGAGGGCATGGGAGATGCTGTGAGTTGCCATGTTCTGACCAGAGCTTTAAGGTATGAAAGGAATTTAGTATCTTGACTTTTGTAGAACTTGACTCTTGACCTTCTCATAGGCACTTGAGTGATTGTGATAAAGTGAGTTATATGGGATAAACTAAAACAGCAGGTTGCAAACTTTCAGGCAGGGTCTCAGCACTTCTGAAATTCACTCTGTGGTTGACCCTGAGAATATGGTTCTCCTGCTTGTTGTACCCCCAGTTCCCAAGTGTGTTGTAATTACGGGTATTTGCCACCATGTCCAATTTTATATGGTGCTGAGGCTGGACCAGGGCTTTGTGTACAATGGGCAAACACTCTACCAACTGAGCTTATATGACCACAACTTACAAACCTTTGTAGACAATCAATTTTTCACTTTCCTATGAATAATGATTATCAGCCGGTTCAAGGTCAAGTGACACACATTATGCTCATGATGCTCCAGTGATGAACTCCCTTGTGAGTCACTGTGGCATTGTTTAAGCTGCCAGTGAATGCAGGACCCCGTCAACGCAACGTGTGACTTCTGTCCTTACAGAGGTTTGCTGATGTAAATCTCCGCTAGCACTTTCTCCTCAGCTACGGCTAAGAGGCCATAGCCTAAAAGAAAAACGGCAAAGGAGAGAAGCTGAGTCCGTGCAGAAAACATCCCCCAAATCCTGACTTTCTAGAATGAAAGGTTCAAGTTTTAAAACTGTCAAGGGCAGAAAGAGGCAGCACCATTCCTCAGGGGAGACTTCGTGCACATTTTCAAGTGCTATGAAGCTTGGAATTTTCATGTTGTCAGAGCTGAACCCTAATTTTATGCACAGCTTCAAATTTCTACTCTAAAAGGAAAGAGAAAGCCGGAGGGAAAAAGAAAAAACGTACACAGAGCACGTCACTCCTCACCCCTGCCCCCCTTCGCTCACCCCCTTCACCCCATCTCCCTCCGCTAGACATGCTCTCACTCCTATCCAACTACTGTGTGGTAAACCCCAGCCCACGGAAAATGCTTCAAAGAACGCTGAGGGGTTGGTGGTGTAGCTTAATGGGTAGAGAGCTTGTCTAGCATGCATGAAGCCCTGGGTTCAATCTCCAGCACAAACATAAACAGGGATGGGTGGGTAGTGGTACACACCCACAAACCTAGGACTGGGAGAAGAGGCATGAGGGTCAGAAATTCAAGGTTATCCTTAGATATTTATTAAGTTCTAGGCCAGCCTGGGCTACCCACATGAGACCTTGACTCAGAGGGGGAAAAAAAAGCAGGTGATATAAATGTTATTGTGTTATTTCTACAAATGATAGAAGCAAATTTCAGGGAGACTAAAGAGTTGAAGAATGACTTGCTTAGCAAGGAAGGGTTGACCCGGAAACATAATAAACACAAGCCTTTCAGTTCAAGACCTCTGCTCTCCTATACCCCCAACAAAACCCCCATGAAAGCTCGTTTTACTTCATACGTTGTATAGCTCACTCACTTCTCCCACACTAGCAGATGAAATCAATATTTGGAAGATAGATCTGAGTCATCCCAGTTGTGATCTGCTAACAGAAAATTGTCCCAAAGAGATCTGATGCCTCTTTGTAAAGTGCTGTACGGGGTGCTGAAAGGGCCATCCTAAACTTTAACCATGATGTATCCTATTCCGGATGCCGTCGAACTCGTTAGGGGGCAGACTCAGAGTGCTCATGATGACTCATTATCTGGCCGACTTCTGACTCCTGAGGAACTCTTCCCTCAGGAACTGCAGCCTTTATTTAGCCTCTTAAGCACAGGATCTATAAAACCACACTTACCATTAGCTATCCTGATTTACAGAGAATTTAAGAGTTGAGTTGTAACCTAGGATTTAAAACCAAACCAAACAAACAAACAAAAAAAACCCCAGAACCCAAAAACCAAAACACAGCTTCTGGTGAAGGAGGAGGAAGAGGAAGAAGAAGGAAGAAGGAAGAAGGAAAAGAAGGAGAAGAAGAAGAAGAAGAGGAGGAGGAGGAGGAAGAAGGAAGGAAGGAAGGAAGGAAGGAAGGAGGAGGAGGAGGAGGAGGAGGAAGAAGAAGAAGAAGAAGAAGAAGAAGAAGAAGAAGAAGAAGAAGAAGAAGAAAGCATATACAAACCAGTTCTGAAAATGTTGAGAAAATTTCCTTTCCTAAAATATACCCGACTATGCAAATAAAAAGGAACCTAGTAAGGCAAGCCATATGCAGGGATTCGTGCTTTGCTGAGCAGTATCTCCAGCTTCCCAGACTGAAGTCAGTCTAAAACCTCTGCCAACATGCCCCGTAAAACACCCATTCCTCCTGCGCCACCTAAGCGTTCGTCCCCTCCACTCACCCCAGGAAGCTCTGCTAGGAGCCTGCCATGCTGAAGAGAGAGCTTAGCAGTTTGACTTCTTTTATTATTATTATTTTTTTCCCTAGGGTTATTTCAAGACAGGGTTTCTCTGTGTAACAGACCTGGTTGTCCTGGAACTCACGCTGTAGACTTGACTGGCCTTGGACTCACAGAGATCCGCCTGCCTCTGGCTCCGGAGTGCTGGGATTTTCGTGGTTCTTAAACTACTTTGCTCATTTAATTGGCTTAGATCATTCTAGTACTTACAGTATCTCCCATACGGTAACGTTTCCCATGCCACTCCCAATGGTTAGAACAATCCCCCTCTTCACGTAGAGAGCACCATAGGACAGGCCATAGTACAAATTATGTTATCAAAACAAATAGCCAGAATACACAGCATAAAATGCTATAAAGGCATTTTAAAATTCTACTGACATTTAAGAATGTGAAAGCATCTCCTTGAGTGCAGGACAACCAGGGAGGTGGGTACATTCTTTTCTATCTTGGACAACTGAACAGAAAAAGAAACAAACCGGCCACAAGAATTTCAGCACAACCTAATTTCATCCTGAGTTCAGTCATTACAGAAACCAGCATGCTGGCTGCTTGGCACGCCAAGTCCTCTCCTCTTGGGAAGCACTGTTCATGTGTTAGGAAGGGAAGTTTTGGATGACACCACACCACTGTCCCTCTGAAGAAATGGTGCAGTCTCCTCCATTCCTGACTTGGTGGCCACCCCCCCATAAGAAACATAAAATTAATTATATAAATAGTAAAAACTCTTCTGTATGAGGGGTTATTCCATGTTAATTTCCCAAGTACAAGACATACTAAAAAGATGATTCATTGCTGGGCGCTGATGGCGCGTGCCTTTCATCCCAGCATATGGGAGGCAGAGGCAGGTTGATCTCTGTGAGTTTGAGACCAGCCTGGTCACAGTGAATTCCAGGACAGCCAGGGCTATGTAGAGAGACCCTATCTCAACAGCATCCCCCCACCCCACCCCCACCAATGATTTGCTTTTGTTTTTATTTGTGTATATGTGTGCATCTCTGTATTTGCCACAAGTGGGTACCATTAGGAGTCAGAAGACTTAGAGGCCACTGTGAACCACCTGTTGTGCTTAGAATCCAAAGGGGCCTCTGGAAGAGCAGCAAATGCTCTTAGCCATTGAGTCATCCCTCTAGCCCCTCCCCCACCTATCTCTCTACCTGTCTCTCTGTCTATCCATCAGTACCAGAGATTAAGGAGTGGTAGGCAAATACTCTGCTACTGGGTTCTATCCCCTGGCCTATTAGGCATTAATTTTGGATATTGTATTTTGTAAATTTTATAATTTTTAATGTTTTTGAGATATACTTAACAATCTCTGCCTTACCTAACGATACCCCATGGTTGCAATCTCTTCAGAAGCACTGGTTCTCAGCCTCTGGGTCATTCACTTATTTATTTATGTACTTAAAATATAATTATACCATTTCCCCCCCAAACCCTTTAACCTCTTCCATGTCTTCCCTTCTCCCTTTCAAATTCATGGTCATGCAAAGGAACTGAGTTTTGGATCCCAATGCCCACACTGACTGATTTACAACGACCTGTAACTCCAGCAAAGGGCATCTGACATCCTCTTCTGGCCCCTACATATACCATACAGACATCCCCCTCCCCCATACACAGATACACACACACACACACACACACACACACACACACACACACACATAATTTAAAAAATAAAATAAAGTCTCTGGGATTTCAGCTGTGCCATTGAGTTCAGACCTTAGTAATTTAATTTTATCCCTCCTGCCCGGCACCAAACTTTCCAGTTTTAGTAACTCCTAAGCAAGTTAGGTGGAGTGGTGTATGCCTGTAACTCCAGGTCATCTGTGGCTACACAGTAAGGGTGAAGCTAGCACAGGCTACATTCCACCCTATCCTTAACAACCCTTCCCCTGACTCCCCAAAAGAAAAGGAGAAACTTCCAAGTCCACAAGGATCTGAGGTGTAAACAAGAACTTGATTCTCTCTGTATGTAGTATGGCATTAAAAAAAAGTACTTGCTCTGCAGCCACGAGGACCTGAGTTTGAATCTCCAGCACCCACAGAAAAAGCTGGGCATGATGGGGTGCCTATCATCCCAGCAGCAGCAGGCTGGCTGAGACAAACAGGTAGATATCCAGACACCCCTGGCCAGTCAGTTTAGTCAAATTGGCAAAATTCCAATTCAGGGAGAGACCTTATCTCAAAGCAACAAAGCAGAGACCCATAAAGGAAGAGCCTTGAAGTTCTGATCTGGGGACCATGTGTGCACGAAAGCTCACTCACAACCACACGCAAATACTTTTTTTACAAAAACTATTTGTGTTTTGAGGCAGGGTCTCATGTAGCCTAGGCTGGCCTTAAACTCTGCATTCTCTTGGCTCATCTTTTGAGTTCTAGGATCATAGGCATGCATCATCAAATTCAGTTTTATGTAGTGTTGGTGACTGAGCCCAGGGCTTGGTCCATGCCAGGCAAGTACTTTCACTACTGAGCTGTATCACTGCACCGGAAAGTATTTAGTTCAATTTTTTTAGGGAATTATTACTAAAACGTTGGAAACAGTAATTTCTCTGCATAACATCATTGGCTTTCTAAGGTCATTGGTTGACTATGTTGACAGTAGTATTTGGTTTCTCTTGGATTCATAAGATTCCTCATTGTTTGAATGGACCGCTCCGAGACACTCCAGACTATCAATAAAGCTTACTTTGAATCAAGGGGCGGGGCTAGTGACTAGCTGACCGGAATGGAATTAGCCATAAAGAAGCCGGCAGAGGAAGGAAAGGGTGGGGATTAGCGTTTGAGTTTCCTTTTGGTTCTGGGGCGAGGGAAGAGATATGTCCCTTGTGGTGTCTCTGGCCAAAAAGCACGGCCAGCTGGTTGCTACTCAACCTCTCTGAGCTAGCAGGTTTTCACCCCCGCCTTTGACTCCCGAGTCTTATTGATAAATAGAACAATAGAGACTTAATTTAAACCTGCATATCATGGCCATGGGGCTGGGAGCCCTGCCAAGCCGTGGCCAGAATGGTTGGGTGCTCATTGTCTGCTGTGGGACCACAGATGATAATTAAAACATCAGTAGATTGGTGTGCAGCCATTAAGCTGACAGAAAAACATCATTAGTACATTTAATACATCATTAAAGACATTTTTTTTTTTTTTTAAACCAGGGCTGGGGTGTAGCTCAGTGGGTAGAGTGCTTGTCTAGCATGCACAAAGCCTGGGTTCTATTCTTGGTGCCACATAAACAGGGTATGACGGTGTATGCCTGGAATCCCAGCACTCATAGCGCAGAAGAGGTAGAGGCAGGACAATCATGAGTTTAAAGTCATCCTGGGAAATACAGGGAGCCTGGAGCTAGCCTGGGATACATGAGACCCTAACTAAAAACAAAAAACAAAAAACCAAGAAACCAATCCAGCAAGTTCTAGTATCTTTGCTTGTTTTTGGTAAGGTCAATCAGTCACAGCTCTGCCTGTGTTCTCTAGGCTGCTGGAGGTGGGCCTTTAAGCAGATCTCTGTGTTTACATTCAGAGAAGCTCTGTTCTAAAAGAGACAACCAGAACAGTGTGAATCACGTCTCTCACTTGGCACCTCCAGGGCTGGAGGTAGCTGAGAGCAGTTGAGAACTCCCCACATCTGATGCAAACTGTAGACATGCACCCCAGAGATCACCGCTTGGCCACCAATGGAGTGCCTAGTGTCTCTCATGTCTATGGTGAAAGAATAAAAAACAAAAACAATACACCCCAAACCCAATATTTGCACTCTCAAGAATGTTTTTTTTTTTCTTTAAATGCACAACCAGTTACTTTCTAAGGCCAACTTCGAACAATCTTGATTTCTATTTGATTGTAAAGATTTAATAGTTTGAAACAAGAACTCCAGAAGCTTTAATTCTTTCTCCAAATATATGAAGAGGACTGAAATATGGTTCGGCATTACATAATGTTGCCACCTACTCCTGAAACAGAATTGAGCGCCTAGCAACAGCAGGGGGTCATCTCAGGAGAGCACTGATTGCTCACTGGAGCATTCAAGACACAGATGCTTTTCCAAGCTTATCATGCCCAACCCTGCTGAACACAGGCTGGGTAACCTGGGTCCCGAGCCACCTCATGAACAGTATCCTCCAATGGTAACAGATGAGATAGTCAGGGTGGGTCTATCTACCTCTCCGTTACAAAAACTCCAAATAAACTGTGAAACCTTGGTAGAAAATATGCATCCTTTACACACATCTGTCTTCCCTCAGGGATATATTTTTAGATTTGTATTTATTACTGTTGTGTGCATAATACGTGTGAGTGGGTGCACGAGTGTCATAGCATACGTGTGGAGATCAGAGGGACAGACTTAGCTTTCTACAGTACTGCCAGCGTTTTAGAAAGGCGCATGCTTTCTGCGTTCCTTGGCTATTTTCATGCACACCATTCCTGATGTAAAATACCGTTTCTATATATTCTGAATATGAGACATATTTTGCTTTTTTTTTTTTTTTTTAAGGCGGTAGCTTTATTAGGCTTTATTTTGTGTGAACGCATGGGCTCGTGAGTGCGTATGTGTCACGGTGGAGGTCAGAGGACAAATGCAGTAGTTGGTTCTCTCCTCCCACTTCGTAGGTAACAGAGGACTGAACTCGGTGGCTGGGCTTGGCGGAAAGGACTCTGACTACTGAGCCGTTCTGTCAACTCTACTCTTTGCCTTGATAGACTACTAACATTTTGTCCCATTCTGGTTTCTTCTCCACTTGCCCTGGTATCTGAGAGAGAAATAGATGATAACTTTAGTCTACTTCAACTCATTGTTACCAGCCTTGCCCTTAGAATGACTGCTGTTGACCCTGTTTAAGGGCGCTTTCCCCAATCTTGAAATTATAAAAGAGACTTTTTGATATTCTAGACACTTTACTGTTTTCGTTTTGTACCCACACTGGAACTGACTGTGTGTGGTCTGAGATGGAGGCTATGATCAGAGAGACAAGGACATGTAATTAATACAAGGTGTCATTATAAAGAGCCATCTTTCCGTGGTGCTCTATACTCGACACTCTGTTGCCCATCTCCTGGTCTGTTCCAGGCACACTGTCTTAAGTCCTGCAGACGGACAGGAATCCTCCGGTGGGATTGAGTCCTCTCTCCCAGTGGTGTAATCTGGTCAAATGCTTCACCACCTCACTACTATCAAATGCTGCTGTGGGACCGTTTGGGTAGCCTTTGACTTATATTTTTCATACTTCGATAAAACTTAGCACTTTCTTCTTGAAGTTGATTAATTCCTTATGTTATGACCTCATCTAATTTATTTATTCTGAACATCCACAGCCAACCTGTCAACCTGTCCTCTGGCGTTCTGATTCTAAAAAATAAATTCCAAATCTAACCAATGCTGCCACCCTGGTCCAAGGCACAATTCCTCTTTACTAGTTTATTAAAAGAGCCTATTACCCGACCTCCCAGCTTCCGCTCCACTGTCCCCAGTCTGTCCCCACTGCACAGCGATCTTTTAAAACACAAGATCTGATCGTGTCACTTGCCCTGCCCTCTTCTTCTCAAACCTGGCTCCCCATGTGCTCAGCACAGATCCCCACACTTTCAACAATTGCCTATGCCTAGTAACACCACTGCTCTGCTCTAGCCACATGGATCCTCACAGCTGTCACAGCCAGCCACTGGGCTCGCTCTTGGCAGGCCTCTTTACTGGGCCTCTCTTCCAGCTAAGCTGAGCTCCTGAGCAGCCAAGGCCCCCCACCTCCTGCAAGTCTTTGTTCAAGTCAGCCTCTCACTTCCTGAGCCACCCTATTTGAAATAAGGCATTCTGCTCCTAGACTAAAGGAAAACACAATCCAAACAGTGTCTTATCTTTTGACAGAAACATGACACTGGGAAGAAGTACCCATAGTAACCACAAGTGATTTCAATAGCAAACATCCATTTGTTTCAGACAGCTGATTCTGTCCTTGTATTTGCAAAAATAAGACAGGTACAGATGGAAGCCCTTTGCTGACCAGAGATCTGTTTCTTTTTTCTTTTTAACGTGTGGAGAACAACCACATAAGTTAAGTGGCCTTTGCTTCAGTGAATTAATCTCTAACACATACTTATACAAGGGGAAGGGGATAATTATTCAGAATCTCTAGGTGCTGGGGTACATTTCTTATAGTTTTTGGATTGATGTTCATCTCTCCATTTCTGATTCATCAGTAGTTCGAGCAGAGAATCTACACGTAACTTCTTTAAAGTTTCTTTGCTTCGTTAAAACAATTCTTTCCACAGAGTGTTTTCCTTGCTGGTTTCTCACTAAACATTTACCTTTTCCTGCTTTTCTTTTATTAGTTTCCATGACAACACATTGAACCACATTTTAAATACCATATAGCTTTTCTTAGACTCTCGGGAAAGGACAAGGAAGAGAAGTTGGACATAGTCCAGCAGTTTCCTTTAGGGCCGCATACACACATACCAGCTACACAGAAACAGGATTCAGAAAATGAACCAACCACTCCCAGGATCATCTGGTGAAACTACCATCATGACAGACGACGTGTGCTCCTATTCGTCACTCAGAAAACTCACGATCTGTGAATCTGTTCTCCCCTACCAAGTATTTGAACCTGTAAGAGTTTATTTCTTTGAAGATGATTTATTATTATTAATTATTATTATTATGATTTACTTTTTAGTTAAGTCTGTGTGTGGTGATGCTGTGGGGCCTGGAAGAAGGTGTTGGGTCCCTTGGAGCTGGAGTTACGGTCAGCTGAGTCACCATGTAGGTGCTGGGGATCAAACCTGGGTCTTCTGCAAAAGCAGCGAATGCTCTTAACCATGGAGCCATCTCTCTAGCCTTGTAACTTACACTTTTATATTGTGGCTACTTTAGCTGGCAGAAATGATTTGGATGAATTTACATATAGATAAATGAGCATAAGGCTCCACACCCAGAAATGTTACCAAGGACCCTTTGGAGACGTGGCATGCACAGTACTTAGCAAGTAGCATGCAGTCACTGCACAAATATGAGCTTTTACTGCTTGCTAGACTGTGTTCTCATGCTGTGGGCTGGAGATGTGATAGCCATTTCTAGGTTCAAACTCACGAGGTACTGAGAAGAGTGCTCTAAGAAACCCCAGATAGCCCATCTCCCACATTCTTAAGATGCTTCTAATACATTTGCAAGTAATACTAAAAGGACCAACTTTGACTGAGGGGGATTGCTTCTTTCTAAACATTTTTTTTTATTACATTTGTATGTGTGTGGGGGGAGGGGAGCAAAGGTGTCTGCTACGTGGGTCCCAGAGATGGGGATGGAATCCAGGTCAACAGGCTTGGTGGCAAGCGCCCTCACCTGCTGAGTGAGTTATCTCGATGGCCCAGGAGGATTACTTCCTTACAGGCCATTGACTGCTTCTTGGTAAGCTTCAGAGGATCTTGAGGGCTCAGTGTGCTTGTTTTACTATCTCTAAATATCCAAAACCAACACCATTTCATCACTTTTACTTCCTTGTTTGAAAACGGTGATATTTGGCAGTTTTATTCTGTGTCAGTTTCTGGCACTATTACTGCCAAAGAAATCCAGAATAAGGGTTTAAAAGTCTGACTGCATGTTCCATGCAAGGAGGAGCCTTTGGAAATAAGGATGCCCATCCCATCCTAGATCCGCTCAATCAGCTCGAATGATATGTGTGTCCGTCTGTGCCTCCCACCCTCTTCTTTGTGACAGGGTCTCATTAGTCTGCCCAGGCTGGTTTGGAATGTGAGGGCTCAAGTGATGGGCACACCTCTGCCTCCAGAGTGGCAGGTATCATTGTATGCAAATGAGGCATTCAGCGTCTATATGAGAATGGATACTGCCCACACGCAGGAGGCAGAGGTGGGCAGATCTCTGAGTTTGAGGTTAGCCGGGTCCATATCGAAAGTTCCAGGACAGCCAGGGTTACACAGAGAAACTCAGTCTCAAAACAAAAAATAACAACAACAAAAAGATGGAAAATAGATACTCTTCTTTAGGAGCACCGCAACACTGACATAAAGATGTTTTAAGAGGTCAAAGCCATCATTCCATCAACGGGATTTCTCAAATTAAATCATGCTAGAACTGCTTTTCTAGCCCCAAGCTGTAATTTTAAACAATCTCACCTTACAGAATTTCATTTTGAGAGGGTGACTAAGGCTAGGAAATCTTTTGAGACAGGGACTCATATATAGTCTAGGCAGGCCTGGAACTCCTGATTCTCCTCCCTCCAACTCTCAAGTGCTAGGATAACAAGCTTGGGTGACCGCGCTCCGTTTCAAGGTTGCAAAATCTTATCTGTTTACCAGGACTGGGTTTCCTGGATTAAAATGTTAGCAAAACATAAAGACTGATAAACCATAGCAAAATAAGAATCCAACCAGTCCTAGAGGGAATCTAGGTCATTCAGAGCCCATATGGAGGTAAACACTTTCCAAGCTGAAAAAGCTGCATTTGCAAAGTGTTTTTACTTCTGAGTGACTGCTGCATTACTGGGGCGGGGGAGGGGGACCGGGTGGGGTGGGAATGGAGGTCCGGGTGGGGTGGGGGTGGAGGTGAGGGGTAGGGGACTGGGTGAGTGGGGGTGGAGGTGAGAGGTGTAGAGGTGACTTTTAAAATTCCAACCCAGCATCCTCAAATTACTTATCTTTACAGACAGAGGTGCAAATCTACAAGCTGATGTCTCATATCCGGTTCTGGATGCTCCGAGGCTCTGTGTGTGTGTGTCATTTACTGACCAACGTGAACACAGCACCGGGAATGAGCAAGAGCAAGGGACCAGAATGACAAGCCAAATAAACCCTGGCCACCAGAGAGTGACAGATGCCTTAGCCAGATCGCCCCTACAGCAACTGTGACCCTCGGGGAAAACACACACCTCTTCATGTTCTCCTTCTTTCAGATAAAGAGAGCTCAGGGTGGTGAAACCTAACTCCCACGTCAGGCTTCCTGTTAGTGCCAGCTGCCTTCTGCCCCTGACAGTTCAGAGCCACCTAGAACCCACTGCTAATTCTTCCCCTTTGAATCCTGTGGAATTGCTCTAAAACACTTAAGCTATGTGAACTTCCTCCCCCCCCCCCCCCCCCCCCCCAGGCCCTCCTTCCCTCTCTTTCTCTCTCTCACTCTCTGCCTGCAGAGATGGGGACTGAACCCAGGACTTCATGCATGCAAGGTGAGAACTCTAACACTGGGCCACAACTTCAACTCAAATTACTTTTCTGGAAGCACTGGGTAGTCTCAAGCAATGTATGATTGACTAGTCAGCCCATCAAAACAGACCAGCGATAGCGTTAAAACACAAAATACAGCCACTGAGTGTAGACTTTAGTCTACATTTCATTATCCACATTATCCCTCAGGGTTGGCCACATTAATCCACACACCTTTAAGTGCTGAGTTACTTTTTATAGTATATGCTACATGTCAAAGAGTAGACAGGACAGTAACTCCTGGGGCTGGAGAAATGTACAGTGGGTGAAGCATTTGCATGCACGGGTGAGGACTTGAGTTTGGATCCCACGCCTGTAATCCCAACACACATACAGTGAGATGGGAGGCAGATACTGAAGCCCCCAAAGTTCAAAGATCTGCTAGGTTGGTATACCCAGAGACAAAAAGGGACCCTGTCTCAAACAAGGTGGAAGGCAAGGCCTGAAATCCATGGGATGCCCTCTACCCTCTGTCTACACCAACGCTGTGACACACCCATGTCTCCTCCTCAATATTTAAAAAAGGTAAAAAGTATCCAACTCTCATCTGACAATCAGTGGAAATAAAAAAAAGAGAGCATTTAACTAGCTAGCTATGCATCTGCTTCGAGAACCTCAAAAACCCTTTGGATAAACATGAAGTTGGCCATTCTTCACTGGACTTAGACCAGCTTTGAGAAAAAGGACAAGAGACAGCCTGCTCGGCAGTTTCTCCAAGGTTCTGGCCTTCTGTTCAAAGCCTCGTGATGACAGGTGCGGCTCCTTCCCTGCCTCCATCTGTGGCCAGGCGGAGCATGAGAACCGGCCCTTACACCAGCAAGAACATATGGGCCGGGACAGGAGCAGCAGCCTCTCCTTCCCATGGTATCTGCTCCCTGCCTGCCTCAGCTTGTCCCTTTAGTTACTGCAGGTAGCTCCTAACTCACCCCAAGTGTTAAACATGTTTCCAGTGTAAAGGCTGATACAAAAGAAAGAATATATGACCCCCCACCTCTATGTTATATAGCACGATACAGTGAATTCCACGAATCTGGCAAACTTAGGAGCAGGATGCTGTAATACCAACTTCTAGACCTCTTGCTGCTTCCACAGCTAACCCTTATCCTAATGTTTGTGCCTGATATTCACTTTTCTGAGGGGGGAAAAAAGACTTGGCACACACACGCAATTTAACTATCATAGTCTTGCCTGTGTGGAGACATTTAAGGGGCGTCATGCAATACGCAGTCATACCGGGGTTGCTTCAAACACAATACTGTAATTCTCTGAATACTCTCCTACAGCAACGCTCACTACATTCAGCTTTACGGTCAGCATAACACTCCATTATGTACATATGCATACCAGCATTTACTCATTCTTCCCATCTGTGGAAAAGGGTATCTTCGGTGAATTTTGTCTTTACAAGACATTCCTACAAGCACCCTTGCGCATGTCTCTTGGTGTACGCATTTAATTTCTTTTAGGGTATGGAACTAGCTATGGGGTTGCAGGGTTACAGGGCATGTGAATGATCAATACTGTCAGTCAGGGCCAAAATCTTTTAAATCCTCCAGTCCTAGCATCTTCTGCTCTTACTGGCATTCTAAGGAAGACATGGCTGCTCCATGCACCCTTGCCAACACTTGGTATTTGCAGAGTTGTTAAGTTTCGCCATCTAGTAGGTGTTAAACAGAATTTTCAATATGGTCTCCATTTATATTTCCCTGTAAACGAACGAGCCTATCCTTTGTACATCTGTCTGCGCTGGTTTCCTCGGTGAGATGTCATTCATTTGTCTACTCTTCTCTTAGACTTAAATCCATGATTCACTCTAGCGCCAGCTTTTCCGATACGACTTCCTTCCCACCCTACGTTAGATAGGAATTGAGAATTCCCAGTTATTTAAAAAAAAAAAAAGTGAACATACTTAAAAGGCTGCTTAAATGGTTGGATATTTTTCTACAGAGATTGGCAGAGATGAAAATTATTGTCAGGAATGGTGAATGTATGTAAACTTATTTATTTATGGAGACCAGGTCTCATGGAGTCCAGGACTTTTTTTTTTTCAGAGAGAAAACTAAGCTATCATAACAACATCTGTTACATTCTATATACCTCCCTTCTCCCGGCTGATCTTGCTTTAATTTGAGACTGGGTATTGCTATATTGTCCTTCCATTCCTTGGCTTACAGGGTCCTCTCGTCAGCCTCTCAAGAAGCTTGGATTGGCAGGCATGTACCACTCTGGCTGGCTGACTTTTCCATTCCTTTCTTATGGCGTACTAATCTTTCCTGTATGGTTCCGGTATGTGGCCTGCCAGACAAGCATCCCCTGACTCCAACGTCTGTCTCTGTCCCATTAGAGCTCCACGCATGCCTAGAACAGCTTCTGTGTTCTTTTCTGAGTTCCATTAAGTCGAATGCCAGTCACTGTAACAATGGCAGGGTGAATCTGCCTTTTTTTCAGTGGCCTTACTGATTCCTGGGCTACTCTGAACGTGACAGTCTACCAGGTGTTGTTACCATTTGGGTCATGAATGTTTCCTGAAGGCTTAGTCCCCCGTCTGTAGTGTGTGAGTGTGAACCTTTGGGCCTTTCCAAGGACAAGAGCCAGTTTACTCACTTTTTATAGTTTTGATGAAAGTATCTTCCAACATTTGGAAGCCCTGAAGCTTGGGAATGTTTGGCCAGATGTGATGGTGCATACCAGTAGGAGGAAGGCAGAGGAAGGCCCTGTGAGTTCAAGGCCAACCTGGGTCTACACAGCAAGTTCTAGGACAGCTGGGGCTACATAGAGAGACCTCATTTCAGCCCCACTCCCTAAAAAAGATTGGTAAAGTTGGAAGATGAAAAGTGTCCCATTATCAGTGTGTTTTGAAGAAGACATGTCATTTTTAATGTCAACAATGATGCTATTCTTATGATACAGGTTAATATATTCATTTAAATATTCCTGTAGTTAAGAATATATATATATATACATATCTTTCCCCAAGCAATTTACCTATGATTCTCCAGAGAAAGCACACAAACAGTAGAGTCAAGATCTTCACTAGGGTTCGACATTACCTTCTGGTCTCAGTGGAGACCACACACTTCTTTCAGAAAGCTGGCAGTTAATGGTGAACAATTTTAGAGGTTATAAAATTGTCCTTTATGGGCTGTCAAGTCAGTTCAGCGGGTAAAGTGCCTACCTGTGCACACAAGCCTACTGACCCGAGTTTGATCCCTGGTGCCCACATAAAAAGCTGGCTGTGTCATGCTGGTTCACAGCTAGCTCTAACTCTTCCAGTTCCAGGGCATCCGATGTCCTCTTTGGGCCTCTATGGGCACTAGGCACATGGTAAACAGACATACATGCAGGCAAAACACCCAAGCACATTAAAGAGAGAGAGACAGAGACAGAGACAAAGGAAGCGTCTGAAATTCTAGCCCTCTGACAGTGAGTTGTGGGGTGGAAACGGAAGTGCCCGGAAGTTTTTGGACCAGCTAGCCTACAGTACACAGTGCAGAGCAGCGACAGTGGAGACCCTGTGTCAACAAGGAGAAAGGTGAGAACACCTAAGTTTGTCCTTTAAAGCTTCCTTACACCCACCGTCAGTTCTAGCTCTGTGATTTCACAGCACAAACTCACACCCCTCCCCCCCCCAGACTAAAATTCCATTGAGACAGCTATTTTGTTATTTTCCCCTTTAATCCAGTCCCTAAGACTGTTCCTGTGCCTCTCTGCCTGAAGATCACTGTGCACTGTTAGAGACCAAAGCCCTACTTTAGAAGGTGACCTTATTTGGAGACAGGGTCTTCATGGGCATCATCCAGTTAAAGGGAAGTCTGAGCAGGCTACAATCCAAGGTGATTTTGGACCAGCACCCCATCAGACATCTGTGTGAGGATGAAGAGGTCAGAAGGCGGCACCAGAGACGGTTAGCAAACCATGAGAAGGCAGAGGCTCCACATGAGTCTCCCTCAGCCCTTAGGAGCCAGTCTATTGTCACCCCTGTCGCAGACTTCTGAAGTGACCTAGTTTGTGGTGCTCTGCTGTATCAGGGCCAGCCAGCCATACTTCCCAGAACTGTGACACGACAAAAGGTTAATAAAGCTGTCAACAGCAGAATGACTGATTCCACGTACGTATGCAAATAATTATTTCCTAGGACCGGCACACCGTTACCTGAAAAGATCAACGCATTCTATATGAGGATATCCAAACACTTCCTGAAATTACTTTCTGAATTACTGGTCAGTACAAACCCATGTCTAGATTTTTCCTATGGCTTTCACTTTTTATTTCCTTGCTAGTTCTGGTTTAGCCATGCAGACACTGGCAACATGATGGTAACCTTCATCTTCTTATTTCTGTTGTTGGTTTTTTTTTTTTTTTTTTTTTTTTTTTTGGACATGGTTTCTCTGTATAGGCCTGGCTGTTCTGGACCAAGTTCTGTAGACCAGGCTGGTCTTGAACTCACAGAGATCCGCCTGCCTCTGCCTCCCAATTGCTGGGATTAAAGGCTTGTGCTAGCAATGCCTGGCTTCATATGTCTAATCCATGGAGGTTTGAATGAGAAATGCCCCATAGGCTCATATGCTTGAACACTTGGTCCCCAGTTGGTGGAGCTGTTTGGGAAGGACTAGGAGGCGTGGCCTTGTTGGAGGAGGTTGTGTCTTGGGTGTCTCACAAGTGTCCTGGCATCCCCAGGGCACCCTGCTTCCTCCTTAAGGTTAGAGATATGAGCTCTCAGCTACCACGGACTCTAACCCTCTAGAACCATAAACCCAATTCAATGCTCTCCTTTATAAACTGCTTGGTCATGGTGTCTTAGCACAGCCATAGAAAAGAAGCTAACACATAATCTCAATATCTTTTCACCTGAAAAGACCCAGATCCGGAGCCTGGGCCAGTTAGGCAAACACTTGACCGCCTCCAGTTGTGGTGGCAGCTCACAGCTGTAATCCCAGCACATGAGAAGATCCTGAGTTCAAGGCCAGGCTGAGTTACAGAGGAAGACCTGTCTTAAACAAACAACACATCCTCTAAAGCCAAGCAACATACAAACTCCAAAGAGGAAAGCTGTCTCTGAGTTGCCCTCACAGTCTTGTGTATCAGAACTCCACAGCTCCGCCGTGTCCTACAGAAACTCAGAAGATACGGAGTGATACTCAGAATATTATAATGTGAGAAGTTTTAAAGAATTCAGTGGTTTTATTACTCTCGAAACAGTTTCTAAGTGACTGCAACAGAAATGACTATTGAAATAGCATAAAGAAAAGGAAAAGACAGCTTGGTTAGCAATTGTGTTTTCACACAGTGTTCAGAGGAAAGCTCTATCCTGGTGAATTTCCCAACATCATTATAGGAATTCCACTGTCTCCCATAAGGACACACAGAACAGCAAATAGGAAACAACCCCAGCCAGTTCTGGATGGATGTGCCAGGCAGGTGACTCTATTTTTTTTTTTTTTTTATAGTCAATAGGACTTTCTGTAAGAAGAAAAAAAGGTCTATTTTTGCACTGCCCAATAAGGTGGCCACTGAGTACTTAAAATGTGGCAACCATTTTGAATGGCTGTGTAGTACAGTGACACTCTGTGATCTGCTTCTTAGTTAACTTGATCCCTAACCAACAGTGCTACATTTTCCCTGTACACAGGACGTGAGTGACCATGCCATCTTCCCTGACTTCCAGTCACAGTGGTCTTTGCAAATAAAACAGCATGAGTGGTAAATATTTTACTAATTCTAAATAAGGAGGCAAAAACCTTCACAGCCAGTTAATACGGTAGATGAGATGTCTTTTTTTGTTTGTGCACAGTTTTTAGGTATACAACTTTGCCTCCCAAAGATATGTCCATTAAATAAATATAAATAAAGATGGTCAATAACGCTGGTTAGCTTTAACCGTCAACTTGGCCCAACCTAAAATCACTTGGGAAGAGTCTTAATGAGGCATGATCTACATCAGGTTGGCCTGTGGACATGTCTATGTGGGGGGAAACAGTCATGATTGTTAGTTGATGTAAGAAGACCCAGTCCACCGTGGGCGGCACCATTCCCTAGGTCCTGAGCTGTATATAAGAGAGGAGGAAGCTAGAAGAAAAGAAGTGAGGACCAACCCCCAACCCCAGCTGTGGACAGGATGCTTTAAGTTCCCGCCTTCACATCCCTGCCAAGAATGAACTGTCAGCTGGAACTGTGAGTCAAGGTAAACTTGTCCTTCCCGAAGTTGCTTTTTGTCAGGGATATTTGTCACAGAAGCAGAAATGAAACTAGCACAGAGAGGTAAAGGGAGAAGAGGGGAGTTTTAGGACTACTGCCAGCTGATGTGATCACAGTAAAACAAAAGTCAAAAATGAGTTACCCATGTAGGAAGGAGACAGAGAGCTCCCCACAATTCAATTCTATATGAGAAAAGAGTACTTATCAAACGTCTGGGTTTATATAAAGAAATCACAAAGTGTAAAAAAAAAAAATCAAATTGTTTAAGAGCTGGGGCTGTGGTTCAGTGTTAGAACGTTTGACTTGTGTGCACCAGGTCCTAGCTTTGATTCACAGTACTGCCCAAATAAGCAAGAACAAATAAAAACAAATGGAAATGTTCTTAAAGGGCGGGGAGATGGCTCAGGGGTAAAGTGTTTGCTCTGCACGCATGAGGACCTGAGCTCAGATCTCCAGCAACCATGGAAACATCTGGGCATGGCAGATGCACCTCTGGCTCTAGTGTTAGGGCGTAGAGACAGGAGGATGGATCTCAGAGGTCTATTGACCAGCCAGGCAAGCCAGCTGGTGAGCTCCAGGCTCAGAGAGAATCACCCTGTCTCAAACAATAAAGCGGAGAGCCACAGAGGAAAACACCTGCCGTTAACCTCTGGCTCCACATACACACAGACCTGCCCACACAGGTGCACACATATATATCCACTGCACACACATACGCCACACTAAAACTATGAACTATGTAACTAAAAATAACATCTGAAAGAGAAGTAAAATTAGATTAAAACATATTCTATCCAGTATGAAACAGTCCGAGTTTCCCTATCCCGTAAAGAAGGAGCTTAGGGAAGACAAAGAAGCCCCTAGAGGCAAGTGATCAGACATGCAGGTTGTTTGCATAGTAAGAATTAATAAGCTGGGGGCGGGGGGGGGGGGGGGGGGGGGGGTGGTGGTGGCGGTGGCGCACACTTTTAATCCCAGCACTTGGGAGGCAGAGTCAGGCGGATCTCTGTGAGTTCGAGGCCAGCCTGGGCTACAAAGTGAGTTCCAGGTGCAAAGCTAGAGAAACCCTGTCTCGAAAAACAAAACAAAACAAAACAAAACAAAACAAAACAAAAACAAGAATTAGTAAGTAAATAATTAGGAAACAAAACACCAGTACAAGTATGCCAGGCTGCATCTTTCTTTCTTCTTATTTTTTAATTTTATTTTATTGGTTTTTGAGACAGGGTTTCTCTGTGTAGCTCTGGCTGTCTTGGAACTCACAGAGACCCACCTGTATCTGCCTCCCAAGTGCTGGGATTAAAGGCATGCGCCACCACTGCCCAGATGCCAGGCTGTATCTTGTGCTTTGCACAAGAAGACATTAATAATTCTTTGGAAAAGAATTCGCCGTTTTGGACCAATGATAATGAAAAACATAAAAGTCTGATTCAGATATACTTGTCATGTATTTATCTTAAGGAAATCCTCACGATGTTATAAGAAGGATGTCTACTGCAGAACTGTACCTGCATTACAGCATCCCCTATAGTATAATTGTAGTGTTATACAACTTTTTTATGTATAACTCTGTTATCTAAACACAGGCTCAGAGGGGAAAAAATTAAACATAAAATAGTCTAAAATTCCCTATGTAGGTGTTTGGAGGGTATGTGCTTCCTTGTTTTGAAGTCAATTAGAAAGAGAGGGAGGGAGGGAAGGAGGGAGGGAGGAAGCAGCTGAGCATACTTATACTGGTGTTTTATTTCCTAATTATTTACTGGCACTTACAGAAAGATTACTACCCATCACACACTGCATATGGGCATTATATATAAGAATGCATCTTATCTCATGGGGTGAGTCACTGTCCATAAGTGACAGAGCTAATATTTAATTTTAGATAAGTTAGTCTGAGTTTTGATTTTGTGTACAGTGCCATAGAACATAAGCTAAGAGAAGTTGGGGAAAGGGGTTATTTGACCCTCAATTTGTGAGTCATGCTTTCAGAACGTGAGGTATGGGCAGTGTATAGGAATTTGGCATTATGTGGTATGCTCATATTACCATTCTTTAAGAATTGCTAACCTGGGGAGCTGGCTCAGTGATTAAGAGTACTTATGCTTCCTGTAGAGAAGGACCCAGGTTTGGTTTCAGCACCCACATGGAAGGGATATGACACTGTATTCTGACCTCCTAGGGACCCAGCAGAAACATGGTACACATACATATACCCACATACACACGAATACTGCTAATTTGTTGGTCTTGTGACATTTAAGTAAGTTGACTTACTTACAATAATCATTTTGAGATGAGGATACTGTACTTGCTGCCAAGCCTAGGTCCCTAGTTCAATTCCTGGGACTCACATGGCAGAGGCAAAGAACTGATTCTTGCAGGTTGTCCTTGACACATATCCCCAAGAACACCCCAAAACAAATAAAAAGTGTTTTGTTCTTTACTGGTACCACTAGAGGCTCACGCTGAGAAAACCATCAGATCTTGTTTAGGACCAGCTGGCTCTTTCAATTGGCTAGGAAGGACGTCCATACATGAATTCTAAATAAATAATAGTAAATAAGTAAATTCATGGTTTGGAACATGTGCCTAGGTCTGTGTGGGTACTAGGTTGGCTTCCATGAGCAAAAACAAACTAAAGAGCAGAGGGACTGGCACAGATGATTCAGGCTTCCACCGTGCTGGGTCTAAAGCTCAGGAAATACATTTCTTCACATTCGAGGAATGCACCTTTTAATAACCTTCTCATTCTTCATCCCATTTTCCGGCTTCCCCTTCCACCCCAGACCTTAAATTCCACTGGTTGCAATGCAGGTGTGCCCACTTTCTTCAGTAAGGGACCCTCCTCCACGGCTTCTACTCACGGAGTCCCTGGGATTACCAACTCTTCAGACAATGGTGGCGCTTTCTCTCTCCCTGCGTAATCGACCTGGGCTCTGGTTTCCTATCAGAAATCTTTTTCCTTCTTCCTCTTTGGCTGTCTAGATTAGATTTGTTCTTTAAGGCCTATTTTGAATGTAATCTCTCTTGCCTTCTTTGATGGCTCTCCAACCACATATAATCTCTTCCTTGTCTAACACTGGGTATTACACCGGGCATAACCCTCAGAAGGCGTGACACTACGGCCTGTACAGATATCTGTGAATGTGAAATGTCTGTCCCATGAAGATCTCCTATGTGGTACTGACCAGCACTAGGAATATATTCCTCTTCAATAATAAAAAATAAAACTCGCCCAAACCCTTCCATAACTTTCCATGCGTGCAAATGGGAAAAGAGATCAAACAACAAATACAGCTTTATAATGGGTCATTTAATTTCAGAGCTTGGGCAAAATAGTTGAGGGACTTTTGGTAGTCTTAGTCAACTAGACTTCCTTAGCAAAAAAGTCTGGATTATGTGGAAACCCCAAGATTCTCCTGGAAAAGGCTAAAAAAACAATTGGAAGACATCCACGGTGTAACTATTTATTTAGATGAACACAGGAAGTTCAGAGACTTCAAAGCCTGAGGCATTTTATAAAAGGACAAATTTTGAATGCACTGCAAATTAGGTTACCTAGTTCACTTCCAAATGAAATAAAACCAAATTAGAAAATTTAGCTCCTCCGCAGTTAAAAAAAAAACAAACAAACCAAAAAACAAACCCTAAGTAATGTTATTTTCTCCCTTCAAATTATAAGCTAATCAGCGAGGCCTGTTACCTCGTATAAACATTTCATTAAGGTACTCAGATGACATTACTCCTACATGAATAATGAATCCTCGTCCCCAGGCTCAACCAAAATTACCGAAGTTTATTTGGTGACTTTTCTTTTAGTGCAGACGGGGCCAAGGTGGAAGACGGGACGAGAACCGGCTTCACGTGTATTCCAATACCTCTGCGGATTAAACAACACAACTCAACTCACTTCCATCCCCCTTTCCAACCCGCAGCTCTGGCTGGGATCACAATAAAGTGAAAAGATGATGTGAACAAAGGGGACAGGCACCTGCACCTTCTCCATCGCAAATATTTCCTCCCAAACAGGGCCGGAGTTAGGGTATGGCCGACCTTTCAAGGCCAGGCTCCTTCCTGGGTTAGCTGTCTACCTCGGGGCGGGGTGGGGGGTGGGGACCCCTGAGCAGGGCTCCGCAGTCAGGACTCTACCACCGATCTCTCCACCTACTACACGTGACCGCGGGGCGCACGGCCGCCGGGAGGACAGGCACCGCAACGCGGTAGACCTGGTGACAAAGGCTCGGGCGCATCCGGAGCCCCGCCGGCCTCCCGCGCTCAGCGTCGGCGGAGCCTGCGCAGGGCGGTGCCGCGCAGCGCGGACCACGGGAGCGGGAGCCGCAGCCGGGAGCGCGCCGCGGAGCCGAGCAGAGCCCGCCGCGCGCACCGCCGGGCAGCAGAGGAGCCGAGAAGCAGCCGAGGAGGAGCCGAGCGGCGCCCGCCGCGCAGCCGAGGAGCCGAGGAGCGGAGAAGCCCGAGCAGAGCCCGCCGCGCGCCGGGGAGGCGCTCCGCGGAGCAGAGCCCGTCGCCCGCCCGCGCCCTGCTCCCAACCCAGCGCCGCCGCCCCGGAGCCCCGCAGCGACTCGGACACGGGTGAGCAGGCCGCGCGGCCCCTTCGTGCTCGGCCCCGCCACCGGGCCCCCGAGCGCCTTCCCCCCTCCCCGCCACTTACACCACGGCTCGGGAGATCATCCAGGACACCATCTTTCCGGCCGCTGGGCCGCTGACCGCAGGCCGCGCGCTCCCCCAGCTCGCGCTCCCCGGGGCCGCGCTGGCGCCCTCGGGAGCCGGCCCGGTGTGTGTGTTTGTGTGCGCGCGGCGCCCGGAGCCGCCCGGCGCCCGGTTCCCCCGCCCGCCCCCGTCCGCGGCCCCGCGGCCCCGCCGGCCCCGCCCCTGCGCTCCGCTGATAGGCGGCGGCTCCGGGACCCCGACGGGCGCTGCGCTCCACCGACCTGCGCGGCTAGCTCGTTTCCCTGCGTCGGGGGACGCCGGTCGGGCGGTGAGAACGCGTGGGAGCGGAGGCCGGGCGCGGGGGAACCGGGATGGGGAAGTGCTTGGCTAGGTGCGGCTCCGGGACTCACGGAAGCCCGGCAGCCAGGGCCTAGCCTAGCCCAGGCCGGGGTTGGTACCGCGAGGCTCGTGGTGCAATGCGGGGGCCAAGGGAGAGCGCTTTGGGGTCATGTTTGGAGTGATGGGCATGCGGTGGTGGCCAGGCCGCGCTGGGGGCCCTGGGGCACCTTTTCCGTCGGCACCAGCCGGCTCCTGTACTGCCTGCCACATAGCCCGAGTAAAACGTGGCCCCAGGATTTCCGACCCGTGGTGCTGTTTACAAGTGTCCTCATTTTTTTTTTTTTCTTTCCGGTGTGTGTTTTGGGGGGGAGGGGTAGGTTACTGTTTACACGGTCTGAAATTTTAAACTCCTGAGTTTTGGGTGACGAGTACCAGACTGAGAAAATAACCTTTAAGTTACCGTAGGTGTTTTTCTCTTGGTCCCCCCCGGTTGAAGGTATAGTAAAAGTTCTACTAAGCTGGGAAGTCTGTAATGTGGGCTTGGTGCCTTTAATTAAAGCACTAGAAAATATGATGGCTCATTTTGTGACATACTGTAATTTAATCTTTTTGTTCCCCAGTTTCTCCATAATAAAAAGAGGCTAATAATACTCTAGCTTACCTCCTGCTTTTCAAGGGTGATGTAAGGTATTGCTAATTAATGTGTTTTGGAAGGGCTCGGATTTGCCTGGAATGGTATCAGGGGACAGGGATAGGTTATCCTGAGTTCCTTTTAGTTCATGAGGCCTATAAATTAAGAAGAATTTTGGTTGTTAAAGAAAGGAGCAGGCGAGGCATGGTGGTGAAGGCCTGTTGTGCTCCCAGCACCCTGGAGCCTGAGGCCTGCCGGATTCCATCCCCAGAACCAGGAAGAAAAGAACTCAGGCTGCTCTCTGCTCTTGGGCTCTTTTTGCTTGTTGACATTAAGACTTTATTTGTGGTTTTATTTCAGGGGCTGCAATGGTAATTTGTGTTGGTTCTGAATTGTTTAGTTTGGCCGTTATTCAGCGTTACCGGGGAGTCGTGTTTGCCATCTAAGCCCAGGTTTTCTGGCACACTCGGTGTCCTCCGTACCCGTCCTCTGTACCATTCCATGGGCAAGGTCCTTGTAATGTCTTTACAGCCTTCCTCCCTGACCCTTACTATGCCTTTTCCTGCCTCTCTCTTCTCCGAACCAAGCTGTGTTTTCGTGCCATTGACTGATTTTTTTTCCCCTTTATTCCCCATTCTCTACCTTTCTGACCTTGATTTTTCCTGACAATTATCTGCATCCCCCCCCCCCAACCCCCTCGGCCCTTGTAACTTATCCCTTACATTTTGGACTTATTTGACTCTTGATTCGTTTTTTTTTCTGCCTTTTCTGCACTGATGCTTTTTTGTTATTGTGTGCCATAGCCCCCTTGTTCCTATTTCAAAAAGCCACGGGTTGTAAACCACCCACCCTGTGCTGCTGCAGTGTTGTTGAGTCATCCTGACACTCCAGACAGCCCTGGAGTGTTGATTCTCTTTGATGCCATGGAAACGGAGGTTTAGAGAACTTAACTCATTAGCCAGTGATCACATAGTTCATAGGTAATAGAGCTGAACTCCAATACTGTGATTCATACCTAAATGGGGTGGAAGCTGGTTGGTCCAGGGAGTTTGCTCTCCAGGGGGAAATTAGCAAGCTTTTTTTTTTTTTTTTTCTTTTTTTTTTCTCTCAGTGGTTTGTAATTGGGATTAACCACTAACATGTGGTGGATGGGGGCTGGGATGCTATACTTTTTGCTATGTGCGGGACTCGATGAACAAAGAATGTTCCTATGTCCTTCATGGCTTAGGAATATCATGCTTGACATTCTTGTAACATTTGTAATTATCCGAGCCTGAAGTTTTCACTTTATAGTCATAGTTTTAACCAAGACTGAATTTCTTGTATCTGTTTCTCTACATTCCTGTTGTATAAATTAAAGGAAGGTTTGTTCTCTTCACAACTTGATTAGAAATTGTTTGTGGTTTTGGAACGTTGCATCATAAGCAGGTGTGCAATGCGGTCATGTCCAGTTGCTAATTATTTTGCCCCAGCCTTCATATGTTGGTTGACATGCTTTTTTTTTTTTTGTAACTTGCTTTCTTTTCTCCTTTACATTTATTCTTTTATTTAGGATAGATGGATTTGTTTGAAATTGTCTGTAGGAAGATTATTCATTGCATTTCACAGTGGTAGAGAAGAAATTGGGAAGTGTTTTACAGAAGGGCCACAGAGAAGCTGATTGTTTGAGAGCTATTGACCTAAATAAGAGTCAGTCTGTCTAAGGAGGAGCCTCTTGTGGAACGTGCTCAGCTTTTAGAGGTGGCTGTTCTTTTATTGAACCTCAGATGCTTAAGATCTGCTAATAGATGGCGGTTAGATACATGCCTCACTGTGTAAGATGAGGCTTTGGTACTATGTGAGAAAAGCAAATATGGTATCTTCTGCCTTGCTCTGTGTGTGTGTGTGTGTGTGTGTGTGTGTGTGTGTGTGTGTGTGTGTGGTGTGCATGCGCCCCTGTCAGGCATCTTCTGTTCTTTGTCTAATCCTTTGAGGCAGGGTCATTCTGAACTTGGAGAGTTTTATGTTTTCAGTCAACAAACTCCACTGATCCTCCTGTCTTTGCCCCTGACCACACTGGGGTTATAAGAATGTGGGTAACCAAACCTGGCTTATGGGCTGGAGGGCAGCCATGGGGGTAGGGTGGGGTGCTGAGATTGGAAGTATGGTCTTCATGACTGAGGATCAAGCACTTTTAACCACGTAGCCATCTCTAGCTCTGAGGAGTAGCCTTTATAATGTGGTCTTACTTGGCATGCTTGCCATCATTCCATAGAAAAGGTAGGAAGAAAATTTAAAACCATTCTTCTGTTTTTGTACATTTCATCACTGTTTGTGTGTTGTGTGTGAAGTGTTTCTTTCCTTGTGTTCTGCAAGGACACTTTTCTTCCATGGATATTGAGTTCAGTTTTGATGGGAGGCCGTGTATATAGGACAGAGGACATTTTCTCAAGAGACCTGTTTCTTTTTACTAGTAATGAGGTGCACTGTGAGTCACAGAGCGCTTTATTTTGAATGAATATGTTAACGATGGCAATCAAACGTAAAGATTCCTTTAAAAGACTTGCTTTCCCTACCAACCTCTTTACTTAGTGGTCCTGGGAGAGAGTTGAATGTGAATGTACACTTTTGCATGTTAAAGGGGATCATTTATTAGCAAATCAGCAGAGTAGGGAAGTACCTCAGGCAGAGAGATCCCAGTGTATAGAGCAGAATTACAAGGTACAGAGATAGTATCTACTCATGTAATTATTAATGAGTATGCTAATGAGGCTGAATACTAGGTCACCTTCCCATTTCTAATAGAGTGTTTTTAAATAATTGAAAATGCTTTCATTTGTAGAGTCTCAAATTACCAAATTACCTTAATACTAACTGAGGGAACAGTAGTAGGTAGAGACGGACTTGGAGAAAGAAACTTCGTCTTGTTCTGTGTGCTGCGGATGAACACCTGCCTGCCACTTTCTTAGCCAGTTTCCTTTGGGTGTTCTGGTTGCAGCAGAGTCTGTCGAGTCTGGCATCCTGCATGGAAATTGAGTCATAAAGGTGCTGAGAGTGGGTAGGATCTCGTTAGAATAGACACATTAGATTTGGAGTTAAGTCGTCAGTACAGGTATCGATCAAGAGGTGCTCACCAGCTCACATGGCGAAAGCAAAATAAAATGTCTTGGATGGCTAGCTCTCGGAAGCATTGCCAAGAGTTGGCCTTGTTTCAGGTCTTTACATATAGCCTGAAACCTGGATTAAGACCAAAGAGCTCTCTCCCTCTTCCTGGTTAAACCACACACACACACACACACACACACACACACACTCTCTCTCTCTCTCTCTCTCTCTCTCTCTCACTCACTCACTCACACACTCACACACACACTATGTTAAGTGGCAGAGACACATATTTGGGGCACTTTCAGCATTCATTTAAAACACAGTAGATTGATTGAATCCTAGTTCCTTAAAATAGAGCTTTGTGATTTGAGATAACCATGGGGTTTGCAATTTTTCAGAAAGCTAAAATACTTGGTCATTCCATTCTAGGACTGTTTAGCGCTCTAACAGAAAATTCAAAAGTATTTATTTATATTCTCATGTTGTAATTTGAAACATACTGAGTGATACTGAAAAGTGAAACGTGGAAAATCTAGTCCCTTTGTTCCACTGTCTCAGTCATCTTCCAGTTCCCTTCAGAAACGCTAATTTTTATGTAAGTTCTACCAAATACTCAAGGAACAAATTAAGTGCCATCTCTTAATTCAGAAGACACAGAGAGGCTTTTGTTATGTCTGTCATTAAGAAAGCCAGCAAAATATCACTGTTGTCTTAGGCTCCGAAATCCCCCACCTCCTCCCTCCTGGAGGACCATTCTTATGTATAAAGTGATTTAATGGACAGCTACCTGCCAGATAAACGTAAGGAAAACGAGAGACCACCATGTCATGAACTGAGATGCGAAAATCTTTAACGAGATACTAGCAAATAGAGCTCAGTCATGTATGAAAAATTATACGACGTAAGGAAGTGGGCCATCCCAGGTGTGAAAGGCCGAGTTGTCAATAGAAAATCACTTAAAATAATTTTCACACCAGCAGGCTAAGAAGGAAAAGCCGTATGGTCATATCAATACACACAAGAAAAGCACTTTGACAAGTCCAAGACCAATTCATTGTGAAAAACAGGGATGAAGAGGTTGGTTGGGGAAGGACGTCAACAAAACTATAGATGATCACAGCTGCTGGTGAAGGCCTGAATGCTTTCTTGCTAGGGGCAGGAGCAAGATAGAGATGCCCCCATCAACACTGCTTTTCAGCAATGATTACAAAATAGGCCAAAGATCTTAAGAGACATCTTGCCTAGAAGGAAATACCTATGACCAATAAGCATGTACAAGGGCCCAACCCGCCGCTGTCTGTCACAGGTTGACCGGGATGCATTCATTCCGCACCTGGGAGGGTGACTCAGTCCAGAGCACTGGGGTAGCAGTGCTGGCTGAGATATGGTGCCCTAGGGAGGCAATGCAGTGATGTGCACAAATGGCCGGATCGAAAGACAGTTTCTCCCAAATCAAACCTGTTCAGCCCGGCGATCTCATACCCTCCCGTGCTGACTTAGGTCACAGGGAGACCTGCGTGTGTCTGAAGCAGCTTTAGTGACGTTTGTCACCGTTCACATGTGACCAAGATGTCCTTTAGCAGGGGGGTAGATAGACTCTAATAAATTTAGACCGTGCTGAAAGAAAGGAAGTAGTCAAGTCCAGGAAACCTCACCCCATATTCTTATGGAAGAAACGCTTCCTGAAGAGCCTGTGTACTGTGACTTCAAGCACATGACCCGAGAAGGCAGAGCCATGCACAGAGCACAAAGATGAGTGTGGTTCTCAGAGATGTGGGGTGGCGGAGGGCTGGACAGGCAGAGATCTGTAGCACGATAAAGCTTTCCTGTTCTTGTCCTGCAGTGATTCAGAGGAGTTACAATACAGGTGTTAAAATCTGTAGCATGTGCAAGATTATTTGTAAGCTGCGGAGTGTCAGGAAAGCCAGTGTCTGAGTGGGTCCGTTGATAGCATTGATGTGCCACTGTTAGCCATATTCATATTTCTTTTTATTCCGCCTCATTTTTTCCTGCTGCCCAGGAGTTTCACAGGTCAGATTTCAAGCCTTCTTCCGAAATCCCCGCCTTCTTTCAAAAAACAAAACAAAAAAGTTGCTTCTCATTCATGCTTCTCACTTTCCCCCTTTATGGTGTTGACCAAATTAGCAAATCCTTGCTGAGAAGGCAAGTTGATTGGGCTGGTGAGATGACTCAGCAGGTAGAGATGCTTGCCCCCAGGACTGGCAACCTGAGTTGATCTCCAGGGCACACATGGGAAGAGAGAACTGACTCCTGCAAGTGGTTCTCTGATCCTCAGAAGCATGCTGCGGCATGAACCTCTCTACACAGTGTGGATGCCCAAGCAGATAATAGTGGTAAAAGGCGAGAAGCTGAGTGAAGGCTGGAACACTGACTGCATGTCCTCACATTTTAATAATCGTCAGCTCAGACAACAGTATTTCTACTCTATCTTTTTTAAAGGACAGGGTCTCTGGCTGGCCTAGAGCTCACTATGTAGACCACATTGGCCTTTAACCCAGAGAGCTCTGCCTGCCTCTGTCTCCTGAGTGCTGGGATTAAAGACTAGACCATTGTGCCCTGCTCCAATGTCTTGATTTTTTTTTTAAAGATTTATTTATTTATTATGTATACAGAAGCGGGTGCCAGATCTCATTACAGATGGTTGTGAGCCACCATGTGGGTGCTGGGAATTGAACTCAGGACCTCTGGAAGAGCAGTTGGTGCTCTTAACCTCTGAGCCACCTCTCTAGCCCAGTGTCTTGATTTTTTAAGGAAACCAGATAAAAAGTTTCTCAGCTGGGCGGTGGTGACACACGCCTTTAATCCCAGCACTTGGGAGGCAGAGGCAGGTGGATCTCTGAGTTCAAAGCCAGCCTGGACTACAGAGTGAGTTCCAGGAAAAGCACAAAGCTACACAGAGAAACCCTGTCTCGAAAAACCAAAAAAAGGAAAAAAAAAAAAGTTTCTCAGCTGCCACTTTACCCACCAAATGACTTTATGAACGCACTGTTGCTCACAAGTTGTCTGTAGAAGATGAATTTAAATATCTCAGAGGACAGCTTGCCCACGTTTTTACATTTCCCTGGACACCAGGCCTTTAATTGTGTGCCTCCTCTTGAGAGGTGATCCAGGCCTGTTGTTTCAGACTGTGTATCTTGTTGCTCTTGCCCCTTCCTTTACGTTTTAAAAGCTGACTGTCCTTGTTGTATTTCAAACTGGCCTGTGAAAGGCTTCTGTTTAAATCACCTGGGATGCTGCCCAAATCCATTCTGTTCTTGCTCCGGGTCAACCGTCTCAGTCTCGCGTTGGGGTTAGGAAACTTTTAAAGCCAGCTCATGATAATTAGAGTGTAATTAGTTCTATCGAAGGACCATCGCAGTTACTATAGACTTTTAAGTTTGTGAACTTCTTCTTTAAGAAGCTCTGTCTCACATAGCCGAGACCTTGAAAAGGTTAGGATACGAGTCCCCTTGTTCCTTGACTCCGGTCTGCCTACCCTGAGATTTGTAGTCTCTGTCCCACTTTCCCATTCTGAGACTCACTGGGGAGGCCCTTGATCTCTCTCCCACCTTTCTAGACACTTGTTTTCTTTACTTAATACTAGGTTTTTGAGGCTTACTTGTTTTGACTTGTAAGCCTGGTTCCTTGATTTCCTCTGCTGTGCAGTATTGCCAGTGTTTGAGTGTCTGTCAGTATATTTTTGTTGCCACTCATTAATGTTTTGGATGTTTGGAGCATTTGTTTGCTTTTTTGTTTTGCTTTGCCTCAGCTGCATCTGTGAGTGTTTATGGTATGTGACATGTAGGACATGTTTAAAAAACTCTAGGGAATAGTCTAGTGGTAGTAGACTCCACACTGAGCATGTCTAAGACCCCATCCTAACTCCCAGAACCCACAACATAAAAAGAATAAAAATAGACTGTCAATAGACACCTTGAATGGTTGCCATCTGGGATCCGCCAGCTGTCACTGTGACAAAGTACATGAAAAGTCACCTCGAAGGGAGGTTCAGAGGTCTCATCCGGGGTCACTTGGCTAGGTGTTTTTCTCTGCTTGCCTGAGGCAGAGCTTCATGGCGGAGCACGTGCTCCCTAGAGCTGTTCACTTCTCCACTTCTTGGGAGGAGGGGAAGAGGTAAGCCAGGGTCACAGTATTCTTCAAAGCCATGCCCCCCCACCCCCCCCCCCTGCTCGCCAAGTTTTTACCTCCTCCCTCTAGTACCAACAGCTGGAAGACCAAGCTCCGACACATGAGCCTTGCAAGAACATTCCAGATCCAAACATAACACGGTGCATTCTAGCAGATGTTAGCCTTCCTGACAGCAGGATGTGCTGTACACACCCCAGCTTGCTTGTTTAGCTGCACTGTGCTCACCATAGATCTCGGTATCACTTCACTTCCTCGTTCTGTAGATGAAAGTACAGACCACTGTCACTTGTGTGATACTGGTGTTTACCAGAAGCTCATCCCAGAGGTCTAGAGAAAAGGAATACTAAAACCAGGGAAGTCCAGGAGAAATGGAGGAAGTCGGTTACTCTCGGAAAGATTAAGGAGAGATGTATTCTGTTACAGATTCGCGCTGCTGTGATGAGTTTTAGGCTGATGCCCAGCTAGGTGAAGGGTGTCCAGAAAGGCTTCCTGAGTAAGGAGGGCTCTGGGTTGGCGTCACCCGCTTCCTGGGTTAGCCTGGAAAGCTGGGTTTATGATTCCAGGTCCAGCATAGGTCTGATGTATCCTCAGCGTAGGGGATTATTTGTAAATAAGAGAATTTAACACGAAAACGTATGAAGTCTCTTTGTATACTGTCATGGAGACGTGAGATGTTTTTAGATTAGTAACGATCCAGCACACATATTCCAGACAGCTTTTGCGAAGGAGAGACTATGGGATTTGGGAGACGCATGCTTCCTCCATAGAGGAAAGAACGTATGTGCAGCCAGTGACTACTGCCAGGATAATGTGCCACGTGCACTGATTAGAAGAACTTCAAACCGAAGGGAGAAATTGCTCTTTTTGAAGGAACAAACCCTCAGCTGCTTCGAGAAGGTGATGGTTCCTCAGCGTCTCTCCTAGGAGATAAAGAGTACTAAAATGAGTAGCCAGGAGGGGACCACACAAAGGCTCAGTCAGCTCTGCAGCAAACACACACCAGGGGTCTGCTGGTTCGGTCCACACCATCAGATTGCACGGGTCCCAGGCCCAGTGTTAAGATCTCTCTCTCCACCCTTTCAGGTGCCAGTTGCAGGCCCCAGATTCAGCTCATCATGGCCCCCTCCCTCCTTTATTTTAGTCCTCTCTCTCTTCCGCCCCCTCATACCTTCCTCGCCTCCGCCCGTGTTGTGTTGGGGACTGAGCCCAGGGCCTTGTGCCTGCCATTATGGCTTGTACACCACAGAGCTGTGCCCCAGGTTCTATCAGGTTTTTCCACTGCTTATTAATTTGCCATTCTTCTCTTTATCAGTTGACTGTAAGGATGTTACAAAGAAGAAGAAGAGATGCATAGGGTAAGGTTTGGGAAAGGGCACCAGCTTCTAGGCCCTTCTCAGGGTATTGCCAGCTGAGGATCCTTACTGTGTCTCATACCTGAAGACTCTCCAGTGCTGTCCCTCTTGGAGACTTCTTTGTGTGGTCCTGGTAGAAGTGTGGACAGTCATGAGAGGTAGGCTCACACAGAGCCGGTTCCCTGGCGGTAGGGAACACGCATGAGGAGCCTGCGGGCTTGCCCGCTCCAGAGACTGTCTGCCTTACCCTTCTTGGCTGCCTGTGCAGTCAGTCTTATCTTCTCGGAGGGGATGGGTGAGGCCTCTGCCGAGAGGAAGCTATCACAGCCCACAGTGGCCAGGGGGAGGTGAGAGCATCTTATGAGCTGTGAAAGGCAGAAAGGAGAGGGAAAGATTGGAGTTTCTGTGGTCTGCCTGGGGCCAGAAACCATGGATGGAAAAAAACGAAATTATGTATCATGATGTGTCGACATTGCGCTCGTTCTCTGTCATTACGTTTTACCTTTCTGAATCAGCGCAGTTTCTCAGCCACCACCTCCATGCTGCCTGGCACAGCGAACAGCGTGGGATTCCTGGTACGTAAGCGAGGAGACATTGCTGTCTGTCTCCCCCTCACCCCTCCAGTGAGTGGCTTCCCTGTGCTTTGTGCTGATTCCATCCTGGCCCACAGAGCCCTGTGTGCATTGGTCTTTTTCTGTTTCCAAAATTGTGGTGGTACTATCTCTCTGTCCTCTTCCTGTGGCTGTAAACATGGCATCCTATTATTTCCTTCCCTGGGGCCTTTGCCGTGGTGCCCTGTTTCAGAGTGAGCACCTGGCAGCTTCAGCTGGAACCTCAGTGACTCAACGCCGCTCCCCAGACGGCCTTCTTAGTGTGGTCCGGATTCCAAGGCACGTCCGTCATGCCTTACCTGGTCTCACCTAGCCTCACGTGGCTTATCTTACTCTTAGTACGTACCATTGGCTTCTGTCCTTCCTCTCCTCCACTTGTTAGTGCAGGAATGCTGTCTGGCCTGTTTGACTGTCTTAGTCTCAGTACCTGTACACACCCAGCCTTCGGATTTTGAATGGCTGTTTATATCTACCTGAGAAGGCACAGAAGCAGGTTGTGTGATTCCACAGCTTTTGCTCTAAGGCTACAATTTATTGAATCAACCAAAAAGTGCCGAAGAGACCTGTAATCAGCCACCTCAGAATGACCAGTCTAATGTTGTCTTGGCAGAGTGTGGCTTGTAGCAGTTCAAACTGAACTTACCAAGGAGGCAGGCTAGGGAAGCCAGGCTTAGCCCGCGGACACCCTCTTAATCAATTTCAGAGAAGGCTCTGCTGGAGAGTAAGTACTTGAGGGAGATGTTGAGAAGGCTGAAGGAGGAAGAAGTTCAGCGGCCTGCTTGACAGAGGGCAAGTTAGTCACCAGAGAGCTAGAGAATTAGCCTAAAGGCGGGAGGAGCCAGAACAGTGGGAGAAAGAACCTTTCAGGGTTCCCACCTATAACCACGGTCACCTTGCTCTGCCTCTGTTCAGCTCATTTGATGGGTTCAGCTGCCGAGAGTTAAGTTGCTTAGGCCCTCTGTGACAATGGAGAGCAGCTGTGCCGTTGGTGCGTGGGACGTGGAGGGCAGCAGAGGGGCTGAACGGGATTGAAGGCGGGTGAAGACCTTCCTCTTGGAGCAGTGTTTGGCAGTACTGTGCTGCGCATCCATTGCGCATCCCTGAGGTCATTTGCTCCATTGTCTTCCAGACTGTTCACAGAAAAGGTCTAATTGTTTCCCCACTCTCGGCTCTGCATTACAAACATGCCTTTTTGTCAGAGACCTTTAATTATTAATGCTTTCCCGTTTTCAAACCAAAGATTGCAATTAGAGTACAGTTTGCTGTCTATACTGAATTGACACAAGTTGAACTAAAAGCCCCAAGCCTGAGCAGAACCCCGTTCTAGTCATGGCTGTCAGACAGCTAAATGGTTAGCGCATGTAGATTTCTGAAGGACTAGAGGTGGGTGTGGGCTTTCAGAGCTGGTGAAGGCCCACATTCATTTCTGGGCCTCTGTCTTCAGATGGCTGTCATGTAGGAGCTGGGTTTGTTCACTTAGCTTTTCAGACTCAGTCCCATTCCCAAAATCCATGTAATGGTACTACTTCACTGAGTGACTTGGAGTTCTCTTTAGATGATAATGACTTTTAGCTCTTGGCGCATTGCCTGACACATAATCTGTGTGTAGTAATTATTGTCTTGTTCTCTGAATTATCTCGCAGAATTTGGACTTGAACCTTGATTTAAAGTTGTATTGTATTTATTGTAGTGCATAGGATCCAACTCAGGGCCTTGCATTTGCTAGACAAGAGCTCAGCTGAGGTAAGATGGAAGACGGGAAATTAAGAGATGGGAAGGGGAGCAGGAGCCCCTTCCTCAGGACTTTAATTGCTCTCCCCGCCTGAGAATTCCAGGGCAGTGACCAGCATGTGCTGTGGAGGTTGTCTGCATAGAGGCACTTCAAATAAGAGTGTGAACGTAGCCAGGAGCTGTGCTTAAGGCCCAAGCCTTTATGACCTTTTCGCCTTTCCTGGCTGTAAACCTACAGTCTTCTAGGAATGAAAAACTCCATCTACAGTAGAGGCATCTTGTGCAGCACTTGTGACCCTGACTTTGCCTTAGCAGGCTATATTCCCAGGCACAGCACCTCTGGCACCACCCAGTGATCTTACTGACCAAAAAGAGTGAACCATTTCTTACCAACACCTTGGAGATGTAACTTGAGAGCCACCAGATCCTGGGGATGGCTACTGTTAAGATGCTCAAATGGGACTCTTCCTCGACCCTTTGAGAAGCTCATAGCCACCCTGGGTTGTGACTCATCTCCCTTCCATTACACTCACATCAGTGTGAAACGCTCTCCCCAGACAACATCTCCTCTCAGTCTTATCCTGGAATTCTTTTCTGTGGTGACGTAAAAAAAAAAATCCCATCTTCACCCGAGGAGAAGTTTCTGGAAAGAGCTCCTCAGGCCATTGTCCATGAGTAGGTCGAAGCCTGCGGTAGCCAGTGGTAGCCTGTGGTATCATGGAGTTTCTTCACCAGCCACTGAGCTGTACCTCCCCAGCCCACACTTTGATGTGTTCATTTCCAAAACTTGATTCCCTTTCCCAGAACTCCAGAACACAATAGCAAAGAGTGTTTTAAATTGGGCAGTTGTGGGTGGAGGGATCACTGAAGGGCTGGCAGGTTGTGAATGCTTACATCCTCTGTCAAAAGCCGCTGCTCCACTTGAGTGTGCACAGGGTGGTGGGGACAGACTTCACCTTCAGTAGTCAGTTGGAAACTGGTGTGCAGTCGTGAGCTGCTGCTGTTTTGGGGGCACTTACAGGGGTGTCCAGAGGTGGAAGGGATGAACTTCACACCATGGTAAATTTGTAGTAGTGGTTCTGACCTTAAGTGTCTTTATGCAGTCCCCATTTTTACAACACATTTCACAATTCATAACTACATCAAAGTGTACAGAAATGCATAAAATGTTTCCTTGGTAGCCATTTGCATGTTATTGTAGCTCAGGGAGTAAAACAACACTTCCCTTGGAGGGTATCGGTCAGCACCGCTTGCTATCTTGAGTTCATTTCTTTTCATTGACCTTGTGTGCGCGCGCGCACACCGCTGTGCCCCGGGGGTATGTCAGGGGACAGCTCGGAAACCCTTCTTTCTACCATTTGGGTCCCAGTATCAAACTGGGGGCTTCGGGTTGGGTGCAAAATGCCTTCACCCGCTAAGCCACCTACTTCATTGGCTTCCTATTTAACTTTAGAAAGAACAGGAACTTGTCCTAGTGAGGAGGCTCCCTGGGTGAGTGTCTCCTGTGCAGGTGACCTGGGTTTGAGTCTGGGAACCCATGGTGAAAAGAGAATGGACTTCTGAGTGTTGTCCCCTGTCCTCCACGTGCGTGCCGCCATGCTCGCATGTAACAGTACGAGGAGGATTTCACCACAGTTGAGGACCAGCGTGCTTGTCCGAAGAAGACCGTAGGACCGCCTGTGCTGCAGGGGATTCTGTTGGCGAGTGGAAATTGGATGAATGTGGTACTGCTTGTACAAGTCCTTCGTTTTAGAGCCATTCAGAAGGAAATAAGATGGGCTGGAGAGCTGGCTCAGTGCTTAAGAGCACTTGCTGGTTTTACAGAGGACACAGGTTCGTATCCTAGCACCTACATGGTAGCCCACAACACCTGTAGCTCCAGTTTCAGGAGATCCAACACTTTCTTCTTGCTCTTGTGGGTAGCCCCCTTCCCAATAAAAAACAACTTTTAAAAGAAAAGAAAAGAGAAGGAAATATGGGAGAAAAGGCTGGGGAAAATGTGGCCTGGTTTTGGGGCTTATGGTCCATACTTGCCTATAATTGTAGTGCCCTCAGAAGCTGAGGCTGGAGGATTAACTGAATTGGGAGGATAGCCTGGGGTCTGTTACAGAGTGAGACCTGGTCTCATCCATCCCCAAAGAGACACATGTAGCAGTAGAGTTCATTTAGTAAAGTTGTGAGTAGTTGTGCCCATTAAGTGGGAATTGCAGAATCCAGTCTGCATACATGTAATAGTCTAGGTGTGTTTTAATTCTAACATACTATTCAGAGGGAATGTTGTTTCAGATGCGTTCTCATAGCTAGGCTTCTGGTTTTTTAAATTAAATTACCTCTCACAAATACAATTTTCTTTGTTGTGGCAGTTCCCAATAACGTACAAATTAGATGCTTGGCCTCAGTAGATTATTTACATTTTCTCTTAGTGAAACCTTAAATAGGAGTAAAAGCCAATCTACTGAATACAAATGTTTAAAAATATCTTGGTTCAGGGTTCAGGGTTGGAGAAATGACTCAGTGGTCTGGAGCCCTGGCTGTCCTCGCAGAGGACCCAGGTTTGATTCCCAGCACCCACTTGGTGGCCCACAGCCATCTTTAACTCCAGTTCCAGGGGACCAGTGCCCTCTTCTGACTTCCACGAGCACCAGGCATGCAGGTGATGCACACGAATATATGCAGGCAAAACACTCATGCAATAGGTACATCATGAATAGTAAAAACCGTAGTATTAGTTTAAAAAGTCTAGGTACAACGTAGACTACAAAACAGGAATATTTGAGTATTCTGGAATGGTAGTGTGTGAATCCCTTTCAAATACATAGTTTCCCCTAAAACAAGTGGTGTAGTTCAACAGTAGTCTGTCTTTGAAAGTCTTTTAACATCCCCCTTCCATTTTAAATATAGTTCTAAAATTGCTTTTTAAAATATTTCACAGAATGGTAGCCCAGAAGTTCAAATGCAGCAGTGTCTGGTGAACAAGGCATGGGATACTGAGATTCTACTCTGGTTTTGATTTTTTTTCCTCCTTTTCAGTTTTCCCCCTAGTATTTGGCAACACATTATGCCTTTTGTGTGCTTAAAGGGTTTCTTTCAATGTTTTTTTTTAATACTTATTTTTCCATTACACTTTTGCTGTTGAGGCTATTAAAAATGTGTTTTCATTGCATATGAAGGCTGTGATTTTCATCAGTAAATACCTTGGTCTTGGTCTTTAGTAAGTCTGTCTTACACGTTTGACTTAAGTTTAAGGCTGGGACTGGAGCTGATTGTCAGGGTCCAGGGGCAGAGGAAATTCAGTATCAGCCAGTCAAGATGATTAATGCCCACGATTTGTACATCAGGTGCTAGCAGTAGTGCTAGCATGATATTGCATGCTTAAACATTTGTTGAGGAGGAGGTTGGCTTATTTCATGAAGCTTGCTGGAGCTTGGCACTCACAGTGGCTCAGAGCCAGAAATGGAAAGACCTTCTTCACCTTGATGCTCAGCCCAAGTAGCGAGCTGCTTCCCCTGGACCAGAAGGTCTTCCTGGGCCCTGGGCAAAAGCGAAAGTTTGTCTCTGGAGACTACAGTGGCTTTCCAACCAGGCAGAAAGAACGCAGCCGTTATTATCAGTGGAGAATGGCAGGCAAAATTGAGATCTCTGTGAACAGGAGCTATTTCTGGCTTGAGAGGAAGTGGCTATCTCGAGGGGAGATCAGAGTAAAGCCAGAGGTGTACCATGCCAGTGGCCTTGCAGTTCCTGTGTCTGTCCCAGGTGGGATCCTTCTGGGAACGCTACAGTAATAGGGGTGACAGTGACAGAGTCAGTTAGGGCTGAGATCTTCACCCCATCCTGTTCTCTGTCAACACTGTCCTGCAGTCCACTAGACTGTGCAGCTCTTCTGAACAACTGATGTATGGTGGGACTTCTGTGATACAGTTTTTCTTAACTTTTTGTTGTAGGGGATATCTTCCAAACTTGTCACCAGTGATCTGTAAGGAATGTGCAGTATGAATGTATGGGAATGACTTCATTCTACCATTATGCTTTGGTCTGAGCCAAAGGAACATAGTGAGTCTTATGGATTCCTGTGTGCTTCGGAAGTTTCAAGTCTGAGATGAAACACAGTAACTTGGAAGACTATAAATAGAATTTTGAGTAGATTGGTTAGAATATAGAATAAATTTTCTGGCTATCAGAAATTACAAATGAAAGGAAATGATATTTTAATTTTTAATAGCAAGTAAATTGTAGAGGAACTGATTAAAGTTTTTTTTTTTTCCCCTAAAGAAAGTAGATCTCATTTTCAGGGTTCTTATTACAATAAAGAAGAAAAAATAAATTTGTAGCTTAAGTGTTCGAGGGAATGTGAATGACATCTCTCTTTTAAAAATGTAAGTTTTTATTAGCACACTCTACAGACCAGCAGGGTTTGTGTAGTTCCACACAGGCATACAGGGTGTGGACCAGGTCAGCTCCCCCACAGCCGTTTTCCTCTTCCCGATGCTTCCCAGCATCTCCTGACTACAATTCTGTAGTGAAGTCTGCTTTTGAAAGCTCCCTTCAATGGGAGAACGTGCTGTGTCCTTCTATTTGTGTCTAGCTTATTTCATTTAAATCGACACGCGTCCGCGCCGTCTGTTTTGCTGTCGATGAGAGGATCCCATCCTTTACGGCTGAATGCTTGAATAAAGGTTTATAATGTTTTTTCATTCATCCGTTTATGGGCACATAGAACTTGGCTGTTGTGACTATTGCAGCACTAACAGTGAGCATGCAGATATTTTATTATTATTACTCTTTTTAGGAAGCTTCATGTTGTATACACACAGCATATTGTACTAACGTATAATAAGAATAGAACTCTCGGGGTTGGGGATTTAGCTTAGTGGTAGATGGGGATTTAGCTTAGTGGTAGATGTGGCCTGGCGTTCGAGCCTCAGCTCCACAAAAAAAAAAAAAAAAAAAAAAAAAAAAGAATACCTAAACAGTTCACAGGCGGAGTCCATGACAGTCTGATAAATTGTGTGTTATGACCATTTCCACATTGCCCATTAGGAGTGTTGTTTGGTGGGCTCAATCTAACCATGGGTTCATGGTTATTTTTTGTGCCTTAGAAAAGTGCTCACTTTGTTATAAGGCCTCATTAATTAAATGTAGAACAGAGGCTTGCGTGCGTTAATTTAGACTTTGTAGACAAAGAGGGTGTGGCAGTTGTTAGAAGTAGAGTACCTCAGTGGGTGTATCAGTTTATCTGTGGGGCCAGACAACCCCCGCTCCACCTCAGTAACTTTCCGAGGTGTCGCTATGCACTTTAAGGCGATGGCTTGGTGAATTAAAGAATGCACAGAAATAAAGTTTACATTCTTTAGAAAGGATAAAATGTTGACATCCTGTATTTCACCAGTGGCTAATATGAAATCCTGCTTAATACTAAGCAAGGGATTCCCCCAAGCATCTGAGGCTTGTCTGAGGCTCTTGACCAAGGATGAGAGATGGAGGTTGATGATGGTCACGGTTTTTCTTTTACACAGGCCTTGACACTTGCCCTGCCTCAGACCTAGTGCCTGTAGCTTCCTTCCGAGTTACTGTCTGATTAAAGCCTCCCTGTGTGTCAGATCATTTCATTGACAGATTTGAGGAACAGCTCTTAATGTTTCACTGTGTGGTGTACTCGTGGCATTTCCGTTATGGAGACTTCATGCCTGTCTCCTTACAGTGTGCTTTCAAATTCCTCTGTCAGTGGTGTACTTGAGAGCCGGGCCTGTCAGGCACACGCCTTTCATCCCAGCAGGGGCAGGTTGATGTCTGAGTTCGAGGGCAGCCTAGTTTGCAGAGTGAGCGCCGAGACAGCAAGGGCTACATAGAGAAACCCTGTCTGAAAAACCACCGCCACCACATGTATATTTTGCAAAGTGGTTAAAGCAGTGTAGCTTAATGAGTATGAGGGTTCTGGGGTGAGACGTGAGTTGTGCCGGGCCACTTTCTGATGCTGACGATGGACGCATGCTTTGCAATCAAGGGCTAGTTAGCTCCTTCTTGAATTATTGTTTTAGTGTGTTTAGGATAGGGCCTGGCACAAAATGTGTATGCTTTCTATTATTGCCAAACTCAGTTATGACTTTAGATTAGATTGTCTGGTTTCCTCATTGACTTTGTAAATGTGTTACCCTTCTTGCTAGCCTGGCTCTTGTGCATGCAAAGTTATCTTTATTGAATTGAGACATTTATTTCAACTGCTTGAGGCCTCGAAGAAGATACATGAGCTGGCAGTTGGTGTATCTTTTGTTTCTGCAGAAATTAGAATTTCTGTCACGGGAAGCCTGTTGTGCAGGCGTGAGTCTCTTTATTGGTGTCTTTAGAGTACCTCCACGCAGCTCGCTTTCACTCTTAGTTCAGTCCAGTCCCTTCCCTTCCCTTCTCCTCTCTCCCCTTTGATTTCTCTTGTCTCGGGTCTCCTGTGTCCAGGGCTGGCCTCACACGCTTCCTCCTGTCTCCACCCTGAATCCCGTGCTTACAGGTGTGCACCGTCATAACTAGTGTATGTGGTGGTAGGGATTGAACTCAAGAGATCCATCCACCTGCCCACTGCCGGCCTCCCATCCCACCCCCCTGGAATTAAAGGTGTACGCCTACCATACCAAGTTGTTCTTTATTTAAGAGGCACACAGTGCCTGTTAGATGGTTTCTTAGATCCAAAACAGTGACTTTTTCTGTATTAAAATTATTTTTCTTTGGACTGGAGAGATGGCTCAGTGGTTAAGAGCACTGGCTGTTCTTCCAGAGGAGCTGGGTTCAATTCCCAGCACCCACATGGCACCTCCTGACTGTCTTATGTAACTCCAATTCCAGGGTACCCAACACTGACATGCAGGCAGAACACCAATGCACATAATTTTTTTTTCCCCCCAAGACAGGGTTTCTCTGTGTAGTTTTGGAGCCTGTCCTGGATCTTGCTATGTAGACCAGGCTGGCCTCGAACTCACAGAGATCCGCCTGCCTCTGCCTCCTGAGCACTAGGATTAAAGGCGTGCACCACCACTGCCAGATAAAGTTTTTTCAGGTAGGGAAGTTTTCTCTTTTTCTACCCTGAGGCAGATCCCTCTCCCCCACTTAGGACTGAAGGGTTTCTTTCGGCTTCTAGTTTAAGTAGGATGGTGTCCATTGTAAGAGTGTGGCAACAGGCAAGGAAGGCATGGTGGCCGGAACCGGATGCAGAGTCCTAACAGGAAGGCCCGCCCCCAGTGACTGACTTCCTCAAGCAAGGCTCCACAACACCTTCCCACATATCACCACCAGCTGTAGGGTGGGGGACATTTTCTGTTCAAACCACAACATTCTGTCCTGATCCTGTAGGCCTGTGACCCTCTCCTGATGTGAAATGTGTTTATCCAACTTCAGAAGGCCTCGTGATCTTGCAGAGAAGTCTTCTGAGGCTCAAGACTTCCTCTTTACTGTGAGCCAAGTTCCCGCTGGGGTTCTGACCATCATCATGGGGAAGACATGGCAGCAGCAGACAGGAAGAGCATGGCTGTAGGAACACAAGGCTGTTTTCTTTGTCTTTTGAGACAATCTCATGGAGCCCAGGTTGGTCTTAGAAACTCTGTAGCAGAGGATAGTGTTGAATTTCTGATCCTCTTGCCTCCATCTCTGTAGTGCTGAGATTTCAGGTGTGTGTCACCTTGCCCAGCTGAAGAAATACTTTATATAGGAAGGGAGAACAGGTATTCTGACCCCGCCTTTCCACAGGGTTTCTCTCTGTGGCCTTGGCTGTCCTGGAACTCTTCTGTAGACCAGGCTGGCCTCAGAGATCCACCTGCTTCTGTCTCCCGAGTACTAGGGTTAAAGGCATGTTCTATCATTGCCTGGCTTATTTACTTATTTTTAAAATGAACCTACTTTTACTTTGTGTCTCTAAATTTAGTTTTTGTTTACTTGTTTGTTTTTCGAGACAGGGTTTCTTTGTGTAGCCATGTCTGTCCTGGAATTAGCTCTGTAGACCAGGCTGGCCTCCAATTCAGAGATCTGCTTGCCTCTTCTTACTGAGTACTGGGATTTAGCACCTTTCAAAAAGTGATCTCTGTGTTATTTTTAGCTAATGGATGCATTTAAAATACTGACTTTCAGTCCATTATTTTTGTTGATTTTCATATTGACCAGTCCAGTCTCTTTATATGGTTCCTATTTGCTGTGACCCACTAGTGTTTGAGAGTGTGCTTGAGTTTGGTCTGAGAAAACACCCTTGTAAATGTCTTGACGCAGACCTGAAATCAGTTAACCATCTTCTTAAAAGTCATTGTTCCCTTGAGTGGACGTGGTATTCATACAGCACATTTCGGTCACCAGGAGCAGACCTTCCTTGATCCTTGAGTTTTTTAAATGAATGGCCTCAGGAAGTCCATGCGTGTGTGTATGTGTGTGCATGTGTGTGTGTGTTCCCACGTGTGTGTGCGTGTGTGCGCAGTCTGGTTTGAAAGAAAAATACTCTCTGTCTTCATTTCTAAATTACATTTTAAGGGAACACGTGGCTCATGCACCACAGCGTGTGTGTAGAGATCAGAGGACAACCTGCCAGAGTCTGTTCTCTACCTCTGCCATGTGGGATCCAGGTTGTCAGGCAGTAAGTAAGTGCCTCCTGTCTGTGTTGAATGATCTCACTGTCCCGGAAGTTACCCTTAGAGTTATCTGGGGGACATTTCTAGTTTTACCATCCCTTTTCCTGTCTTTGTGTGAGTTTATCACTAACATTTATAGTGACCCCTTACCAGGGCTATAGAAATGGCCGAGTCAGAAATTAATTTATATATGGAAGTAGAACACTTTTCTCTCTTTTAGGTGCTGTAGAGTATTTCGATAGTATGCACCTTTTTTTTTTTTTCCTACTTAAAAATAGCCTCTAATTTGACCTAGATTTTAATTGTATCAGGTAACTTTTCTGCTGTAAATACATTATTCAAAGGCTGGTGTTGGGGCTCATGAGTATAATTCTCAGGAGAACTGCCGTGACTTTAGTGCCGGTCTGCACTATATTGTGATAATAACAACAAATGGGTGTCTTGCTTCATGTCACGTCTCCAGCCCACAGAGAAGATGACAGAGGAAGAGTGAAGTTGGAAAAGAGACATTGAGAACATCAACTTCCTTTTTTCTCCCTAAATAGAAAGCTAGCACTTTTATGCCCACCTGAAAATGTGACATTAGCCTGACAGTGAGGGTCTTGTGACTGTTGCGTGGTCCAGCCAACTGTGCTGGGCTTTCTGAGTCGCTGTGCCTACTTTCTTCCACATAGTGAATGTACCACCTGGAACTTGTGTTTTTTTCCTTTCTCTTACATTAAAAAAAGACGATTATTGTAAGTGCATGGATGTTTTGCCTAAATGTGTATCTTGTGCACCAGAGTGGTACAGTGCCCACAGAGGCCAGACGAAGGTATCAGGTCCTCTGGAGCTGGAGGTAAAAATGGTGGTGAGCTGTCATGTGGATGCTGGGAATCTAGCCTAGATTCTCTGGAAGAGCAGCCAGTGCTCTTAACCATTGAACCATCACTCCGCTTCTCTTTTGTTACATTTATTTTTCATTTTTTATTTTTCTTTTGTTACATTTTAAATCATTATTTCCGATTTATCCCATTACATTCATATCCTCATTATAGGTTAATGTTTTTTTTCTGACTGTGGTTGATCATAATTGGTTTGTATCAGAAGAAATCTCTGTTTGGACTCAGCTTGCCTCTCAAAGAAAATGTGATAATTATTTTATATGTGGCTTAAAAGAATCTGTATAAGGACAAGGAATTTCTGCTAGTTTGGGTTCCCCTCACCCCCGTTTAGAATGGATTCTCTCTTGGACAAATAGCTCTTTCTGAACTTGGCGATGAAACTTCCTCTTGGGACTCTTACAGAAGGGCTCTGGCAACTGATTCATGCCTTGAACTTTCTTGGAGTCGCCTTATTTGTCTGCAGTCTGGAGCCCCAACTTCCTTGTCCCCTGAGGCTGGTTGTAACTGGAGTTGATCTGGGAACAAATCTGAAAGGTTCCCTGGTGACTGAAATAGAGCAGTGTCTACATAGACTTCCTGACTTTGTACTATCACCATATCTTTATCTGTAGTAACGGGACTCTTTCTGGTGAAGACAGGTCTAAGTGCTTGGCCTGGTGGCACATGCCTGTAATCCCAGTGCTTGGAAGGCTGAGGCAGGAGGATAGTGAAATTGAGACCAGCCTGGACTCATTAAAATAACTCAGTGTTTTTGTTTTATTTCCTTTAAAGGCTCGCCGAGCACTATGCTGCTCCTTTTCTGTAGCTGACAGAGAAAGGAAGAAAGAGAGGCCTGGATGCTTTTCCTTTCTTCCTTTTCTGTTTCTTCTAAACAGTTCACTGTCAAGTGAATAGCCTAAGTGACTGTCCAAGAACAAGGAGAAGTTCAAGACTCCGTGCAGACTCCTGCTTTTAGAAGCATTGCTGCAGGTCTCTGTTGAGTATCTTAGTACTCTCCACCCTTCGTTAGAGTATCAAGTAGAATATTCAGATCCTGTGCCCTGAAGACGGAGAGTCAGATCCAGTGGAAAGGAGGAGATAGTTAAATAAGTGTGAGGGGGGCTACAGGGAAAATGGTGATGGAGAAGGAAGCTGTGTGCCTGGAGGCTGATGGGGATGAGCTCAGGTCTGGAGGCTGCCCCTGTGCCGTGTGGAAGCAGGCCTATTTCGTCCAGGCAGATGTTCTGTATCTCGTCCTGGGCGGCGGCTGTCGCGTGCTGGGACCATGCAGCCAGTTGCATTCCCAGCTCATCTTCTTTAGAAAACTCGTGGTCATTGGTGTGTCAGTTTATAAAAGCATGGATTTGGACTGAGATCATTTCTGCAGTGAATCCCGGCTCTGCAGGCTGCCATTGTGTGACCCCCCCACTTGGTTGTACCTCCCTCTCAGTTTCTTCATGTTCTATGTACTGGGATAGTAAACCTTCCTTAGAAATGTCAAGCGTGGAATAAATGAGACGATAAATGAAATAGTCTAGATCCTGCCTTCCTCTCACGGTCAAGGTTGGAAGCCGGCAGAGCACTGCCCCGGGGCAACAACATAAGAGGCTGCCAAGGTCTCTGTCTCCTGCTTCTGCCCCAATTCAGCTCAGCTGCTTGTCCTTTTGGATCTGTTTCCTCTTCTCTGAAGCAGCGCTTGCTCCCTCGATCACCTTCAGGGTGGTGTTTCCTTGGCATGTAAGACAGAAAGCCTGGCCTAGGAAGACTTTGGAGGTTGGCCCGTCCCTGTCCTCCTAGGGAGCCAGTTACTTCATTTTCCAGTCCGGGCACTCAGCAGCAGTGTCCTCTCCTCACTGGTGAAATGTCAGCCCTTTGGCAGCATCAACACGGGTCCACTTTGTCCTTGCTCATACCGTGGGTCCCCCACGTTGTAAGTTTTTGCGTTTTCTGCCTTCGTGGTCTGATAAGCATCCTTGGATCCACCTCCCTCTTGACCTGCTTGGGAATCCCACTTCAGTCACACCGGGTTTCTGTTTAGTGCTGCTGGCATTCGGGAGGAGACCGTCCTTGACACTGTGGTGTTCACCAGCATCCTGTCCACTATCTACCAATCCCTCTAGGCATCCCTTTTCCTGAACACTTGACACCGAAATTGTCTACGTAGTGCCCAGTATTGTACAACAGGACGAAATGCTCTCCCTCGTCCTGTATTCAGAGCCGTTAGTCTGTGTACCGTATTTGTCCTTTTCATCTGCTCCGAGGAAAGTTCACAGCTGGGTCGCAGGCATTATGAACACACCTATTTCTTCCTGTTTTAATAGGCCCCTAACTTGGCCGGGCAGTCCTGTAATATTGATTAATACTTCTATTTTCCATGGGGTTACTTCAGACTTTGTTCTCCTCAAAATGTCCATCTCATTTTATTATATATTTGTAGTAGATGACCTTGGCATCAACGATAAAATAGAGGCTTATTATATCTGTCCTCACTAAAGCTGTGTGATACTGGCCATGAATTTGAACCCTTGGTTAGCCTTTAAGAACTTTTGTGGCCTTTAGCAAGTTAGCCTATAGCCTCATTTTCTTTGTCGTTACGTGACTACGGTAACAGAGAAGATGTCATGTGTTTAGTGTAGGGTCAGCTGGTGATGGGCACAGTGAATGTCAGGCCTGACAAGAGGGACGCTGCTTTGTGTAAGGTGGATCAGCCACATATTAGGGGGATGCTGAATTTGGAACCTGAGGAAAATGAAGGGTGAGGCACAGAAGTTATCTGGGGGAAAACGCTTTCAGGTAATGTGATTGTGATATAAACTGAGAGAAAGGGAGCTGTATGGGATCATAAAGTGAAGGAGAGAGAGTAAATGAGCTTGATGTTTCTAAGTGGAGAAATGTGGACTCTGTTTTGTTTTGTTTTATTGTTTTTTTTTTTTTTGAGACAGGGTTTTTCTGTGTAGTTTTGCACCTTTCCTGGAACTCACTCTGTAGACCAGGCTGGCCTCGTACTCACAGAGATCTGCCTGCCTCTGGAGTGCTGGGATTAAAGGTGCGTGTTACCACCACCCGGCAGATGTGGATTCTTTTTGAGACAAGCTCTCACTGTGTAACCCTGGCTAGCCTGGCATTTGCTTTGTAGACCAGGTTAGCCTCAGACTCAAAGATCCACCAGCTTCTGCCTCTTGCCTTCTGAGTGCTGGGATTAAGGGTGTGCACCATCACACACAGAGGAGATGCACACATTTTTAATTGCCTGCGTAAGTGCCATCGGAAGATAGTATTAAACTTTTCAGTGAGAGGTTAAGTTAATTTTGACAGCTTCTTCATTATTCCTCTGATCCGTTTTCATGCTGCAGGCAGATTGACTGGTCTAAATACGAATCTCATTCCTTTACTTAGTTGGCTTAAAGTCACGTTTCAGTTGCACCTGCCCTCAGTCTGAGATTGAGACCCTGTAAGGTTTGTTTTCCTCCGTCATGATGCGTCAGCACCCGCTGCTGTGCCCACCTTCCCTTTTACCACCCCTCTCCATCCTCCTGGGTCCTCAGGTCCCCTCTCCTCTTGTCCACTAACTGTCTTGGCGTCAGTCACCGCTCAGTTTTACCTCTCCGACACAGCACTGCCTGGGAGTTGGAGAGCTTGCTTCCCGTGTTATCACGAGGATTACGCTTAGGATCCCAGTACCCACATCACCTGAGTTAACCAGCTGGACATCATGCACGTACTCGTAACTCCAGCTTCCAGGGATCCAGTGGCTCCTCTGGCTTCTGCCCGTGTACAGATGTGCACCGCCCCCCCCCCCCAACCCCATAGGCAGATACTTTGGTAGACACAAGCACTGCTAATGAAACTTTCTGCTTGTTGCATCTACCTCATTTGCAGCCTTTAGCAAGACCACAGCTTCCCTACTCACCCCTCCAACCCTGTGGGGTAGTGGCCCCTCCTGGGTATTGCAGTCTACCCGTTTAATACCTTCATTTTGGTTTCTGAATGCCGAGCCCCAGATTTCAGTTTCTCTCTCTCTCTCTCTCTCTCTCTCTCTCTCTCTCTCACACACACACACACACACACACACACACACATAACACAGAGAGAGAGAGAGAGAGAGAGAGAGTGAGTGTGTGTGTGTGTGTCTGTGTGTGTGTCTGTCTGTGTCTGTGTGTCTCTGTGTGTGTGTGTCTGTGTGTGTGTGTGTCTGTGTGTGTGTGTGTCTCTCTGTGTGTGTGTGTCTGTGTGTGTGTGTGTCTGTGTGTGTGTGTGTGTGTGTGTCTCTGTGTGTGTGTGTCTGTGTGTGTGTGTGTGTGTGTCTGTGTGTGTGTGTGTCTGTGTGTGTGTCTGTGCGCATGTCCTTGGAGGCCAGAAGAGAAAGTGAAATCCCTTACAGCCGGAGTTACAGGCAGTTGTGATCTGCCTGGTAGCGTGCTAGGAAGCAGACTCAGGTCCTTTGGAAGAGAAGCAAGTGCTCTTAATCACTGAGCTCTCCCTCATTTCCCTAAACATCCTTTACCACTAATATTCCATAGCTGTTTCTAGAAAAATCTAAAAAGTATGGTGGTTTTGTTAGCAGATAATTCTGGAGAGGAAATGTTTTTCACCTGCGACATTACCAGTTATTTTACTGTTTTGTCCCTAAAATTCTATATATAGCAGTTTCATTGACCCCCCCCCCCTTTCTATGGATATATGTATATCCATCTCTATCCCAGAAATATCCAGGAGATGTGGAACATCTGGTTTTAGGGGAGAGAAGAGAGTTTCTGTGTGTGGTGGGGTTGGGTTCCTTCCTGACTTCTCCAGCTTAGTTTGGATTTCTTAGCACTACTTTCATTGTTCGCTGTTCAAAATGATAGGTTTCTGAGAGCCTGAATGTTCGTTGAAATGATTGTTTATATGTTGCATGAACTTCTTTTGATGAGACAGATCATATGTCTACTCACTCCATATAGGACTTAATGACAACTAAAACGATTCCACCCAAGTAGAGCGTGGAGCATGGGCTTTTGGGCATGGGTGCAGATGGGAAAAAAAACAAAAAAACAAAAAAACAAAAAAAAAACAACCAAGAACCTCTCCTAGTAACAGTTAACTATTGCCACTAATCCTGGGGGACCTTGTTTGCCTCCCAGCAACTGTTAACCGGCTATAAGACTATGACAGGCACTGGTGGGGCTTTCTAAGCTCCTCCCCCAGTATCCTTAATGGTCTTTAACTCCTTAGGGAGGGGAGGGGCTCATGAGGCCCCTCCTCTCAGTTGTTAACCACCTATAAATCCTTGGATGGGCAGGGTCTGATGAGCCCTTCCCCCAGGTAGTGTTTGTTAACTGCATGAAAATCCTGGGGAGCCTTGTGAGCCTCTCCCTACCAGCAAATCCTTGGTTTTAGGCAAGGCCTTGGGAGGGGCAGAGCCTTATGAACCCTACCTAACCAATTGTTAACTCTTAGTAAATCCTTGAGGAGGGGAGGCGTCACCAGACCCTCTCTAATCCTTAGTGGGAAGTTAATGGTAGACTTAGGCAGGTCCCTGGCAGTCAGTGCATGAGAGTTCTAGAGGGCACCAGCCATGCTATGAGAGGATAGCATTCCACAGCATTACCCTTAAATTTCAGAAGTTCTTTGTATCCAGGAATATGTCCAAAAAGTTCTGAATATATTATCACCATGTTTATTTCCATAGAAGTCAGCAAGATAACATGATTCAGTAGTACTGAGAAAGAAAAGGAAATTGAGGTTGAGAAATGGACATCAGCTTTGGAAGATGGTAGATCACCAGACCATTATTCTGGCAGCTTTGGAAGATGGTAGATCACCAGACCATTATTCTGGCAGCTTTGGAAGATGGTAGATCACCAGACCATTATTCTGGCCTAAATAACAAGAAAGAATCAAACCCTGTTCTACCTTTCCTCTAGGAACTCATTTTCAAGTGACCAGGTAGCAAAATGGGACTTTATTTCTGGTGTTTTCAATCTTGTTGCATTTATCTTCAGCACCTGACTTCTTATTTTAACACTTGTTTTACATAGTTTATCTCATTGTTCTTATTTGATTGTGCATATGATTCTGTGCCTGTTACACTTCATAAGTATTTTAAGTTCCTTGACTTATGGTACCAATATTTGACTTGTCTCTGGGTCTGTCTGTGGACTGTGTTTCCCCCTGGTGACAGTTTGTTGTGACTCTTTTTTTTTTTTTTGGAATTCAGTCATGTTTGTGGGCAGGGGGAATGAAGGTAGATGGCATTTATTCTGAGAAGTGGCTGTGGCTGTGACGGTTCCTCTGGTTGTCAGGCTAGGCTCAACTGGAGTCAGTGAGGGTTTACGGGTTTGTCGTTTTGTGGGTCTGGTGCCTTCATTATCTTACCAAGCTAGAAGGTGCTGATGCAGCCTCTTTAGTCTTCCTTGACCTTGCTCGCACATCTGTATTTCAGAAAGGGTCTCCCAGGCTTCGTTTCCTCCCGTGGTAGAGTGCCATTGCGGATGTCGGGGAATACTTAGATTTGCAGTGGTGGGAACTGAGCCTTCCTTCTCTGTCGCTCTCGACCAGTGCTGGATTTATGCAGGCCGAGTTTCTCTCTCTGTAGTCTGCTTCTCCTTTGCTTGTAGGAGACCTCTATTCTTCCCTTCCGGGATAGTAGTTTCCCACAGCAGTAGATACTGTTAATAATTTTGAAGGAATTTAATGAGAAATGTTTTTATATCCAGTATTAAAACCAATGGGTTCAGGATCTCTGACTACATAAACTTTTTCAAGTAGACTTCACTACTTCTGTGAACTTCCTGACGTTTTTTCTTAACTACTAACAGTGTTCAGTAAAGAAGATGAGGAAGAATGGCTGTCTCACTACTCTCAAGGAAGTCTGTCTTTCGGTGGGGAGTAATGGTAATAAGCCCCGAATCAGTTCTCCACGCAAAGCAGAGGTGTGATTGGAGAGTGTTCTTGTCTGCGCAATAGAAGGCCTAGTGTTAGAGTGGAACCAGACCTTCGAGGCGGAGAGAGTGAAGGAAGACTCCCAAGCTGTAAGAGATACTGTGTAGTTAGAGTTTTCCTGCCTGGCCCAGAGTCAGGACAAATCTCTTACCCCCCAGTCCCACAGTCGCTCAGACCCAACCAAGAAAGCACACAGAAACTTACATTGTTTAGAAACTGTATGGCCGTGGCAGGCTGCTTGTTATCTACTTTTTCTATCTTAAATTAACCCATTTCTGTTAATCTATACTTTGCCACATGGCTTGTGGCTTACCAGTGTCTTTACATGTTGCTTTTCATGGCGGCGGCTGGCGGTGTCTCCTCCAGCCTTCTACTTCCCAGAATTCTCTTCTCCCTTGTCCCGCCTATACTTCCTGCCTGGCCACTGGCCAATCAGAACTTTAGTTACACAGAGCGCTATCCACAGCAATACTGATGGGTTTTTATTACAGTAGCAAGTATAGCAGAGGAAAGAAAAGTGTTTAAAACTGTGTAGGGACACGTTGCAAATATTCACAGTTACTGCTTATTCCACACAAGTAAAGCCAGCACTTGCATAGGACATTTCCAGCATCCTCACACCATACCCTAACGCTATCCTGAGTTCATTGCATCTGCTATCATCAGTTCGTTTAATTCTTCAGGTTTCTTATACCTTCCCCCTTCCTGTCTCTTTGGATGGCTTGAGGACGAGCTGGCTTCATTGTATTTCTAATCCCATCATCACTGGTCATCTTTTTGCAATTTGCGATAATTAAAAAATGTTTTCAGGGTGGAGGTGATGGTGCACACCTTCTGTCTCAGCACAAGGAGGCAGAGGCAGGTGGATCTCTGAAGCCTGGTCTGCAGAGCAAGTTTCAGGACAATAAAAGACCCTGTCACAAACAAAAAAACTGTTTTCAGCTCTGTCTGGGCTGATATACCTGTAATCCAGCTAGGGGAGGCAAGGGCGAGAGAATTCCAGACCAGCCCAAACTACATAGCTACTCAGTCTTCTCCCCTCCCTCCTCCTCTCCCTCCCTTCTGCTTTCTCTCCCTCCCTCCCTTTCTCTGTCCTTCTCTTTCAAAGAGTTGTTTTCCTTTTCTCCTTCTTTTCTGATCCATTTTCTTCAGGATTCAAATGACTGAGTCTTTTCCATAAAGCTCCCTTTATCACCGGCTTCCTTTCCAAGCACCCTTTCATCCCTCCTGCCCTCAGGAGTTACTGCTCAAAGCACACAGCACACTTTTCTGCTCTTTGTAGCCTTAGCTTTTTGGCTAAGGGTGATTTCCAAGCAGTGGAATTAGAGTCAAAGGATATGATTGTGGGCTTAGGCCCTCTTCAGGAGATACGCCATGTTGCTTCCCTGAAGTCTGTTACCAGGTTTGTTTGTCACACAGTGCCTGTTCCACTGTGTGCTTGCTTGCCAGTCTTGGTGTGTCCTCACTGTCGTCCCCCAGTCTCTGTTAACTTTATGGAAGGGACTAGATTGCTTTTGTGTTTTTTTCTTAAGAAGAGATTCATTAACAAATTCCAAATTTTAAACATGAAATTTGAAAGTATAATGTAACTAGAAGAAAGAATATGCCTACCGTATTTTTAGGTATGATTCAAGGCTGCAATAGAAAGATACTTGACTGTATAATGCTTTAAATATGGACATAACAAAAAAATTGAACAGCGTATATTTACATTTACAAACAAATGAGACTATCCATTTTAATACACATTTTTGCAGTAAGAATAGTTGAGCCAAAGGATTTTTAAGCTACTATATGCAAAAAAGAAATAAAGTCATGCTAAATTAGAGGTTCCAAATGTAACTTTGTACTTGTGAGAGACCATTCATTTTAAGGTAGTTCTGATTTTGTTTGCTTGATTTTTTTTTTTTTTTTTGAGACAGGGTTTCTCTGTGTAGCCCTGGCTATCTTGGAACTCTCTCTGTAGACAAGGCTGGCCTTGAACTCACAGATCTGCCGCCTGCCTCTGCCTCTGCCTCTGCCTCCTGAGTGCTGAAATTAAAAGTGTACACCACCAGCGCCTGGCCTTGTTTGCTTGTTTTAACGGGATAGTTTTCTCACCAAACTTGGAGAGCAAAGCAGCTCTTCAGTGCTGTTTATAGAATCCATTGTTTAAATGGGATTACATCAGACTGCAAAGCTTCTGCCCAGCAAAGAAAACTGTCATCCAAAGTGAAGGGGCAGTCTTCAGTGTTTGCCAGATTCCTCTGACAGAGCTGATACCTAGAAAATAGAAGGACTCAAAATAGCAAGTAATTTAATGACAACATGGGAAGATGGTCTGAAGAGACGCTGCAGACAATAATAAATATGCAATAAAATAGTGCGTTCAGCAGTTGGGGAGATGCAAATCACAGTTATGACATCATAGTCCCTCATCTCAGTTAGAATGGCTGCTTATCAGAAGAACACAAATTCAGCAAATACTGCAAAGAGCCTTTGTACGCTGCAGGCAGAAGTGTAGAGAGAGTACAGCCACCCAAGAAGCAGTGTGGAGGGTCTTCAGAAAGTTAGAGATGGGGCCGCTGTACCGCTCTCCCACGACTGGGTATGTATCCAGACAAAATGGAGTAGGCACACAGATGAGATGTCCAGGCTTATTTTCTCTCTCGTCTCAGCTGCCATTTGGAATCAGCCTAGGTTCCTGGAAACAGAAGAATGGTCAGAGAAAATGAGATATACATTTGTATTTGTCCATAAAGAATAGCGGAGGCAGGTTATTTGCAGAGGGATGACTGGAACTGAAGAGCACCGTGTTCAGTGAACTAAGTCAAACTCAGAAAGACAGAAACTGAGTGTTTGCTCTCCTCCGCGGAAACTTGAGGCAGGAAAAAGGTGACTTGAGAGTGGGGAGTGATGTGTTTAGCAGAAGGGTAGAGGAACATGATTGACACACGAAGATGTAGGAGTGTTTGGAATGGCCTCAGTGGCTCCCACGAAGTTTGTTGTACAGTTTGTAGGTATTATTAATAAAAGACCTACTTACGGGCTGGCACATGTCACTCCCTATAAATAATGAATGCATTTTAAAAAAGGCTGTAGGAAGAGCCTGTTGAGTTAGGAAGTGTGGATCTGTGTTACTGGTGTGAGTGCAGTAAAGATTGTTCTCTGTCTTCTGTGAGCCACTTGAGAAAAATGAACTGGGAAAATGCTACCCGGTTCACAGTGACTTTGAACGATGAACAGGGTCACTTTGTCAGTTCGGGTTTGGAGTTGGCATGAGACAGGAGTGTGCTTCGCTAATTGCTGAAGGGCCCAGAAGCCTGAGAAGTCAACTTTAGGGAACATTGCAGATTTCTTCAGCTTGTGTGTTTTGGAAACGATGACCTCGAAGAGCAAGTTGTCCATAGTTGGTGACAGGTGTGGTCCGGATTCCCTTGATTTCCACTCTCTCATTGTACCACGTTATGTGAATCTTATTTCTAGTTTGCTGTACTTGGGATATACACCTTAATTATGTATGTGTGTATCTATTAATCTATTTATTGTTGAGGCAGGCTCTCTCTACATAGCCCTGGCTGTCCTGTATGTAGACTAGGGTGGCCACAAGCTAACAGACAACCCCCTGCCTCTGCCTCCCAAGTGCTGGGATTAAAGGTCTTTGTCACCACATCTGGTGGCTACATCTTATATTTTTCTAAGTGACTTTGGAATGAAATGATCAGTTTTTCCTAATTGGAGACATATTTTCTTAAAAATGATACAGGTTATTTGGTATTAAGTAACATCACAATGTACTCCCCAGTAGCTGAATGTTAACAGATATGTTGATTGAACTTAAAGTCTGTAGCACAAACAAAAATAATATCTATTTTTGAGGTCCAATAGTCATTATGTGCCAAATCGGTCTCAATTGAAATCCAGGACTTCCAGGTCCTGGCTCCTAGGCAATCCAGGCTTTGGAATTGATGTGGCTCCTTATCTCTTCCCTTTAATTGAGTAAATAAGTTATCTGCGGTAGTGAAGTGCATGTGGAGCTGGTAGACAGGGCTTGCTTTTCTGTGGACTAATTGGTTTTTATTACACATTTGTGTTTGCAGGAGGTTATAAATCTCATTATATATAATCATGTGGCTTTTTGAGAATGAACCGAAGGAAGGAATGACTGGAGACCGTATTTCACTGTTAGGTTTTGTTTCCTCAGACCAGGTGCCATTAATTTGAGCTGCATACCTCAGCGCTGTGTGATCTTGATCACAAAGGGCCTTCGTCCAGTAAAATCCCAATTCATCCCGATGGAGTAGAGTTAATTTGTTGAGATTTTTGAGTTATTGTAGAATTTTTTTTTTTTTTAAGATTTATTTTATGAGGGGCTTAGAGAGATAGCTCAGAGGTTAAGAGTGCTGGCTGCTTTTCTAGAGGTCCTGAGTTCAATTTTCAACAGCCACATATGATGGCTCAAACCATCTGTAATAAAATCTGGTACTCTCTTCTGGCCTGCAGTTCAGGCATACATTTGGAAGAACAACACATACATAACAAATAACAAATAGATATAGATAGATAGATAGATAAAAAGATTTATAAGTATTTTGCCTGCATATATGTATGTTTACCAAGTGCATGACTGGTGTCCTTGGAGGCAAGAAGAGGGTGTTGACTGCCTGGCACTGGAGTTACGGATGATTTTGAGCCGCAAGAATGTGAGCTAGGAATTGAACATGGGTCTTTTTAACCACTAAGCTGTGTCTTCAGTACCATTTATGGCTTTGCTATAAGTTCTCAACTCAATGAATTTCCATGAGTGTGAACAGAGCTAGGCTGAGGACTGTTCCTAACACAGTCCGGTCAGGTGGAGCTTGTGGGTTCATGGGGAACATGGCCCTGGAGGAACCTGATCTATTTGCATGTGGCTTGCTTTGGTGGCAAGTAATAGCTGGAACATTTCTGAGAGGGGTAGTGGGCAGAGCACGTGCTGGAAGACACCCAGCAGAATTGCCTAGTGTGGGTTAGAAGGCCACTTTCCATTTCTTTGTTTCTTGGGGTTTCTTGTTGAGCAGAATAGGAATTTTGCCTTTTTATTTCTATACTCTAAATTTCCAGTGCTTTATTATTAAAAGTCAGATCTAAATGAGGAGAAAGTTAAGAAGCTGTGGGTTCCTGTAGCCAGACTATAAATAGGAAGGAGCGTCCATCAGTAGAGAACATAGAGTTACAAGTTCGGTAGAGATGGCTAGCTGCTTATTCCTCCTTTTCTTTCTTCTTAGTCCCTCATCCCGCTCTCCTTCCCCTGGCATCCAGAAGATAGGATTCAGACTTGTATGTTGGCTCCATCAGAGCTGTGAGACTGTTGTCTTGCGAAGACTAAGAGCAGGCAGGTGTTTTGTATAGACACTCGCAGGGTTGCTTTGGTGGGTTGGTAATGAAATGAATGCTTTGCGTGGGAATTTTAAGTCTTTATATTCGTGCAATAGAATTCTCTTCCTTTTCTACTTAATCGTGTGCTTGAAGACATTCAACCCTGAAATCTGTAGTGAAATGGGATACTATTGCATGGTGTTATAAAGGCACCAAATGAATGTGTAGGCAGAACAGGAACTCTTGATTCACTCTTGATTTAGGAATTCTAAGTTCCCTTCTCTTTGGTTGGAGTAAGAAAAGATAGCTGTGTGTGGTGGTGTAATACAGGAAACCTGGTTTTTAGGAGGCTGAAGCAGGGGCACCCCAAGTTGAGGCCAGATTGAGTTCTCTAGGAGGAGACCGTGTCTCTAAAGAAGAGGAAAACAAAAGGAGAAAAGACACATTCTATTGTATTCATCCATTAGTCCGTTTCGTAATATGATCTT